>NC_056732.1:1170025322-1170083095 GCF_019279795.1 Protopterus annectens | reverse complement strand
TTTGTGTTTGCTGCAAGTGGGTGAACAATATGTAATATGTATTTCAACAATGCATATTCATCATGTAATTGTTTATGTATCTACTTGAATTGTTCTGTTTTGCACTGTTTTTTATTTACTTATTTATTTATTTTATTTATTTATTTAACATTTGTTGACCGGGAATTGTCCGACTGAGCTAAGAATAGCCCTTTTTCAGTGGAGGCCCGGGGAGAAAAGCTCCAAAACAAAAAGAAACATTATCCAACACATTAAAAATGTTACAAATTGAAATGTACAAATAAAAGTGAGATTTACATAAGACATATTCTAAAAGTTAATTTCAAGCACATTAAAAAAATAAATGATGTTGTTGTTGTCTTTCGGCTTTTCCTGGTTAGAGGTCGCCACAGTGGAACTCTGGTCCACTAATCATTGGCAGCAGATTTTCACGAACGCCAAGGCACCAGCTCAACGTTCAACCTTCAACAAAGGCACGCCCATTTACGCATGTCATTGGAGCGCCCACCCAACCATGGGGAGAACATGCAGACTCCACACAGAAGGCACTCCAGCCGAGAATCGAATGGGAGAACCTCTTGCTGTGAGGTAACAACGCTACCGCTGCATCACTGCGGATTTAAAAATAAATGATAATAATATAAAAACATTAGTCAATTTTGTTCTGTGAAACCAGCCATCATTCATTTACAGAAGATAAGACATAATGCAGTAGAGGCAAAAAGAAGTGAGGATAGTGGGGAGTTTATGGTATGTGGAGACATTCAAGTAGGGTGAGAGCAAAGGCATTACCATAGAGTTTTCAAGTGTTCTTTGGCAGTTACTTTAAATTGCTTTAGTTGAGTTTGTAACCTGACTTGAAGGGGAAGTTTGTTCCATGCAATAGCAGGATGGTAACTGTATAGGTTGCATCCCATACTGGTCCTGGATGTTTAAAAATTATGAAAGTAAGCAAATAATGGATAGCTGGATGAATTAAGTGAAAAGGGAATCAAAAAACTGGTTCAGAACTGCTGTAAGATGCTTCATTAGCACGTATATTTCTACCTACTTTATACATTTCTGGTGGCCCTTTAATTTTTTTTTTTTTACTTTGTTGATAATGTGACACTTTTTATAATTGTGAATTCTCAGCAAGTTGTGTGACATCATTTGTTTTCCCTGCAAACAACAAACACTTACATCACTGTCTTCTTTTACACTTTTTAAGCACACTCTGAAACTCTATCTTAAAACCCATTGGTTATGTCCCTGTACAAATCCAGACTAATCCTATCTGGGTCCCTTCTCTCTCTTGCTATAGACCTTATATCTGCTCTGACTTTTGTCAGTATCCACCTATTACTTATCCTTTTCAAAGACATATCTTACCATTTTCAGCTAATTTAACTTGGATAGCCAAGTCTTTTGTAAATAGAGTGTAAAATACCTCATCTAATTGCTTCCAACAAATTCTGTACAATCTGTGCAAGTTGTTTTTTTTTTTTTTGCAATTGCTGAAACTTTAAGTATGTATCGGTACCATAACTTGTTACCTAAATTTATGTTTAAACTGTGTACATTTTTGAACTGTTGAAACCTAAGTTTGTATCTGTATAAAACCTTTACCTGAATAGTTGTACTAATGTAACTTCTTGGAGCTTATCTCCCCGGGCCTCTACTGAAAATGGACATGCATCCAGTTAGACCATCCCGTTCAACAAATGTAAAATAAATAAATAAAAATAAACACTACATGTGTACTTTGTGGTGTTTTTTTAGTTTGTCTTTTAAGCAGAACAGTCAGATGCTCGGAATTTTGGTTTTAGATCTATATCTGTATTTATAGCTATATATATATATATATATATATATATATATATATATATATATATATATATCAACACAACCCCGATAGTCGTAATGCAGTCTTCTTAAAGATAAATCCAATAATGAATCTGACTTGTAGACAAATGTTCACTAGTTTATTGAAAATAAAAAAATAGTAAGAAACGTTAGCGCTATCGCGGTCTACACCGCTTCATCAGACGTTACATTGTATCAGCGTTTCCTATAGTACATATATAGCCACATTTTTTGAAAAACCTTACGTCACATCCTGTTATAACTAAAACATCATTTCCTATCTCAGAACACTAGCGAACAAGTTCAGCAATATAAATCAACGCATTTAAAACATTAAAACATATTATCAAATACAGAACAAAATAACATATTGCAGTAGATAGTCCGTACCTCAATAATGCGCCCTTCAATGCAGAATGTTTGCAATATCAATATTCTGCCCATACGGATAACATTAAACATGCGATACACCAATGCATAAAAACTTGCCTTAACAACGAACCTACAGCAAATAAATCAAAACACTAATTGTGCTAAATAGTGAAGACCTAATCTATATTTGAATACAAGTCTGCACTAAACAAGAAAAAATCTATACATTGAAATATTAAAATATATATATATATAACATCTTAAACATGTAAATTAAGATATAATGGTTAAAGCACATCAATATGGGTTTAACAATACAATCAATGCCAGTGCCCTAACTATCATAATGCTATATTTAAGCCATTCTTATATAATAATGCATATTACTAATTCACTTAATGCTTCTAGCCTTTAACACTGGTTTAAGGGGCACATAATCATTTAGCCCCCTCCCCCGATGGGCTCCTAGCCGAAGAATCCATTCGACTTCGGATAACTCAGTCAAATTAACTCTATCACCGCCCCTCAAGTTATAATATTGTAAATGTAATACCTGGAACAAAAAGTTATGTCCATCATGGTTAAGCATGTGTTTGGCTATTGCACTACAAGGATCGGACCTGTTAAAACAGTAAAGATGGTCCCGAACACGCTCACGAAGGGACCTATTGGTCTTACCCACATAAAAAACAAAACAAGTTGTGCAATAAGCCACATACACTAAATCCCTGGTATTACAATCTGCAGAACATCTAAGTTCCCATAACTTGCCGTCATTAGGGTTCCTAAAAAATCTCGAAGGGTCAATACAATTACAGTATGCACAACTACCACATCTCTTAGTACCAAAATCAATCCTAGATATCATTGTCTTGGTATCAATACATAGGTCAGGAAAACATAATTGCTGTTTTAAATTCCTCAGATTGTTATATGCATACCTAGGACAATTTCCGACAATTTCTTTAATACTACTATCTGCCATTAGTATGTTCCAATTATTAAATAAGGCTTCCTGTACTGGTTGTAAATTACCAGCAAAGGGAAGTACAATAGGCAGTTGTCCTGCCACTCTATCATAGTTGTTGGTACTTCTCTCTGGCCTTGCTACAGAATAGTAGGGTTTACCTCTATTGTTCCTCGACTTAACCACATTTTTGCAGACTGTATCCAGTAAATCTAATTCATAACCTCTCTCAAAGAAATTGTTCTTTAATACATCAAGCTCTTGATGAAACCTAGCATCATCAGAGCATAAACGGGATAGCCTCAATGATTGTCCTTTAACAATATTCATAAAAGTTCTAGCATGATGCATGCTATCCGGGGCCAAATAGGAGGCCCTGTAGCACTCCTTTCTAAAGATTGTAGTCTTCAATATACCTAATTCCTTATATATAGTTGTATCCAAAAAATCTATCTTATCATTGGAATAACTCATAGTGAATCTTAGAAAACCATTAAGACCATTAACATAAAGCAGGAATGATTCTAATTCCAAGGCAGAGCCGCGCCACAGGAGAAAGAGGTCATCCACAAATCGTCTGTAGAAGACGACATGCGGACAAGATAGCATGACCTCTCTCTCCCAAACTGCCAACACCAAATTGGCATAGGAGTGTAGACTTGTATTCACATATAGATTAGGTCTTCACTATTTAGCACAAATAGTTTTTTGATTCATTTGCTGCAGGTTCGTTGTTAAGGCAAGTTTTTATGCATTGGTGTATCGCATGTATAATGTTATCAGTATGGGCAGAATACTGACATTCTGCATTGACGGGCGCATTATTGAGGTACGGACTATCTACTGCAGTATGTTATTTTGTTTTGTATTTGATAATATGTTTTAATGTTTTAAATGCGCTATTTTATATTGCTGAACTTGTTTCGCTAGTGTTTTGAGATAGGAAATGATGTTTTGGTTATAATAGGATGTGACGTAAGGTTTTTTAAAAAATGTGGCTATATATGTACTATAAGAAACGCTGATACAATGTAACGTCTGATGAAGCGGTGTAGACCGCGATAGCGCTAACGTTTTACTATTTTTTATTTTCAATAAACCAGTGAACATTTGTCTACAAGTCAGATTCATTATTGGATTTATCTTTAAGAAGACTGCATTACGACTATCGGGGTTGTGCTGATATATTTGAATCTTTGGGTTTTTGTTTGGGGAACTTTTTGGATATATATATATATATATATATATATATATATATATATATATATATATATATATATATGTGTGTGTGAAAACGTTAGTTTGTAGAATGTTCAGAATTAAACGTTTTTATGCCTGTCTCTTACAAGCATCAGTTGTGCCCAGTCTTAAGCCATTTTGTGTCCAGTCTTAAACAATATTTTTTTAATGAGTTCTCCTGGACTCTCAACTCTCCTAACACAATCCTCCTGCATCAGTGAGTGCAAATGTAACTTTTAGCACTTCCTGAGGTGAACAGTGATTCCTTCTTATGTTTATTTCTACACTCTTGCTTTATCTTTTTGGTCTAAATAATATACGTGCTAATGAAACATCTTATAGCAGCTCTGAACCAGTTTTTTGATTGCCTTTTCACTTCATTCATCCAGTTATCCATTAGTTGCTTACCTTCATAATTTTTAAACATCTAGTTCACTTGCATCTTTCTACTCTTTAACTCTTGTTCCTTTTTTTTATCCTGCATGCCCTTATGATTTTCTTCACAAATTATCCATCCATCCATTCATCCACAATCTCTTTTTGCCTCTTTGAACACTACATTGGGGTATGAATTCAACAGTGACAATCATCTACAGCCAAGGTTTACACCACCTGGTGGCTAGCACTGCAACAATAGTTTTTCTACATACACACTCACATGTACGGTCAATTTAGAGTGTCCAATCCACTTACTGCATGTCCTTGGAATGTGGGAGGAAACCAGAGCAGCCAAAGAAAACCAAGGCAAACACAGAGAGGACATGCAGACTCCACACAGAAGGCACCCCAGCCAAGAATTGAATTGGGGAACTGTCAAAGGAAAAAACTTCAAAGACCAATACACGTAAGATTCAGTTAAGGCACATTTAATAACTTGCAGCAAGGAGACAAAAACATGCAAATACAAGATTTTTGCCTAACTACTAACAGGAAGTATGCTATTCTTATACTGTTTTACAATACATGGCCTTCTATGGCTGATGTAATCAAACACAACTTTCAGTATTGTTTTACAGCAGATGTTACTCAGATTTTCTGCTGACATGACTAGATTTGTGAGAAACTTTTTGAGGAAAAACAACCTGGCCTTGGTGGGCACCAGCCCATTACAAGCTACTATTGTATAGTCCTAATGCATGTGTTACATTTCAAGGTACTTTCTAACTCAGGCATAAGGAAATTCTGATTACAGTTCATATTTTCAAGCGGTCTTTGTTCTAATTATCTATAGCTTCTACAGCTGTGTATTTTCTCACAGCACAAGCAGATCTTCTTGTCTAAGCCTCATAACATTTATACAAGTAGTATTGTTCTATTCATTATTTTCCTAACACAAGCAGAAATCATCTGCTTATCAGTAAATTTCCAAGCATAAGCAAAGATTTTAGCTGCACATATTTCATGACAATACAAGGTCAGAAAGCTTCTGCAATTTGTACAGATTTATGCAATGTAAAATAGAATAAATGTGTTAATGCTTTTCAAGCTCTAAATGCACTAAGCATATTACTAATGCACACATTAATACATATTTTTCTGACATTTCCCCCCTTTTAATAATTTTATTCTACTTTCAAAATAAGCACAAACAGTTTTTTCTTCTCCTAACCACTTCCTACTCAGGATTTGCAGTTAAGAGAGTCATTCAGTTTAAACTTATGAAAGCATTTCAGTTTTTCAACAGTTCTTCGAACTCAGCACTTTGATATAAGGTCTCAGAAACTGACGTCTATAAAGTCTTTAATCAGTCTTTTCATGCATGGGATACCACAACAAACACATACTCCAAATAGGAGCATTCCTACACAAATGGCAATCAGGATGTTCATTAGGATGGTACCCCACTCCCCCAAATCCTTTCTGGAAAACGTCCGTCAGTGGGTTTGGGCCTGGTTTGGTCATGGCCGACACTTGCTGAACTACCTCAAGATGATTGTCTATCTTGTGTTTATGGTCAGGAATATATGAACAGCACTCTTCCTGGATTAAAGCACAAGTACCACCTCTCACCGCTAGGGTGAAGTCGAGAGCCATGCGGTTTTGAAGCCCTACAGTTCTCATGGCATTCAGTTCATCAGTCACCAATTCGAGGGTGGAAAAAGTTGCATTGCTCATCACTTTGAGAAGTTTAGACAGTTTTCTCAGCTCCCATATTGATTTTACTGCTCCATATGCTGGTAATATGCCTGCCCACGATATAACACTATCACTCAAGTCCATGTGTGTCAGTCCATTGCCTATAGAATGATGGTTTTTCCAATGTGCAACAATTTGCCCCACTGGATTTACAGGTTTCTTGACGACTTCTCGAACATTCCGAATTTTTCCTTGAGGCAAAACTGCAGTGTGTCGTATGGCCGGAACCAGGTAGCCCAAAAAACAACTGCCGGACCAATTATCAGGTAACCATTTGTATGCCTTTCTGCCACACACAAAATAACAGTCCTCCACTTTAGTAGAAACTTTGCTATGAATATACACTTGCCCTGCATGAAACATTTTTTTATCAATTAATTTTATCAATCCAGACATTCTCTAAAGTATTCAATTGTATTTATTACTGCTTGGTTGTAACTTGATTAAAGTGTAGCTATCATTCTAAGTCTTTTGGATTAAGCGCTTGGGCTTCAGACCAGTTGTTTTACATTAGGAAGGTTTGTGGCAAGCACTGTGGTGGCAGGACAGGTAGCTTTCATCCTTCTAAGTTGGGAACTGCTGACTGAGAGCCCAGCATCCAAGGGTATTAGTTCTGGTTTAGGCACTTGGGCTTCAGGCCAGTTATTTTACATTAAGAAGGTTCGTGGTCTGCACTCTTGTGGGAGAAGAGGCTGGACTCTGCCCTTCTGAGCTGGGAATTTCTGGTTAGAGGTTTATAGTGCCTGAATATTTGAACTGTATCTTACTGAAATCGGTACACCTTGTTTGCTCTAGCATAGACTAGATCCAGGCCTGCTGAATCTAGCTTTGTTTATATGCTTGTTGTTTGTTTGCTTGTTATTTCCCTGGAAGCTAATTCCACCTAATATGTGGCTTCTCAGCGCTTCTGTGGATCACTAGTGATATCTGCATTGCTTACTGTACTAGTTCCTTGTTTCGCTTGAAAGAAAGTTACTGTTTGTCATTTTTGCATTTAGTTACTTGCAACACATTGCACTCAAGTTACCTGGCACTTACTCACTAAAGCAATTATATAAGTCAGCACTAAAAATTAAAATCACTACACCCTCACTCCCCACTGGCCCTTGTTTTCAATTATTAAGGAATTCCCAATATTATTCTAGCATGTCCAAAGGTCAGTTGTCAATCTCCTCTCCGGTCCAGCTGGTGAATCTGGGAATCTTGAGGCAATGTTATAACTGCCTCATGTACACAGACAACCCTCTCCTCCTCCCACATGACACAAATACTTGCGAGAGATGCAGCTATTTAGCCAAACTGGAGGCTGAGCTCTCTCAACTCAGGACTGGCAAGACCAGACAGGAGGAGAAGGCAACTACACACACCACAAAACCAGCCTCACATAATGCTACCACACCACTGAATCAAACACATAAACACACAAAGACATACTCAGGCTCTGAGTAAAATTTACCTAAACAGCAGAGGCCTCCAAAGCAGACACCCAAACAACTGCTACCTCAAGACACCCCGCAAGCAACACATAAACCACAAAAGCAGTGTGCAAAGCAGTCACAGCCCTTAAGGCCAAATACAACACCAAACATACTTGTCATAGGTGACTCCATAGTCAGACACACTGACGTCCCACTCACCAGGCTAAACAAGGAGAGGGTCACAGTAAGCTGCCTATCGGGCACTAGAATCCGTCACATAACACAAGCACTCTGGTCACTCCATGGCAAGTACAAATAGGACACAGTCATTGTCCATGCTGGTGTGAACGACCTGAGATGTACCTCCCTGGACTACATGAAAAAAGACGTAGAGGAGCTCTCTGATTATGTAGCCCAGGCAGGTATGACCCTGACCCTGAGCAGTATCCTTCCTTCACCAAGAATGATGCCACAATATAGAGACAAGATGATCAGCTTTAACAATTGGCTTAATGTCTGGTGTCATTCAAAGGGATCAGTGTCTGTTTGCCTGGGATGACATGCTTGACAAGCCACGCTGCAAGGGACGGCTTGCACCTGTCACCCTGGGACTCGGATATTGGCTAAGGCTCTTGCCACCCCCATAGTGCCTTTTTTAGGCAAGGCTCAAATTCTAAACCTACCACCCTAGAAAACAAAAATGGGAAGAAACTGAGGGTAATGCTGCTCAATGCCAGAAGTCTAAATCTCAAAATGCATGCACTTGAGGCCCTTCTCAATATGGAGAACATCGATGTCTGTGCTGTAACTGAAACCTGGTTCAAGGCTCCTGAGAGCACCCTGGCACTATTAGGTTTTACCTCATATCATGCGTTCCGGCCCCAAAACCCAGACCACACCACAAAAGGAGGGGGTGTATTCATATTCATAAAGGATACCCACACCTCCAGGTTGGTGGCAACGCACGAAGCTTCGGAAACCATCCAGGCGCAACTAACCATAGGCAAAACTGCTCTACAAATTGTAGCATGCTACAGGCCACCCTCTCAAACTCAGGAACCCACACAGCCTTCCTGAAGACACTGGAAGGTATAAATGTATCTCCAAACACCATCATATTGGGTGACTTCAACTACCTGAATATAGACTGGGAACATTACTCAAGCCCTAACTTTCTAGCCCAACAGTTCCTGGAGTTCATAAATTCAAATGCCATGGAACAGCTAGTCACTGTTCCCACGAGAGGAAAATATACTAGATCTCATTATCACAAACATGGGGACAAAATGCTCCACACCGGAAGTATATCCCACATTGGTGAGATCTGATCATAAACTAATCTCACTGGAAATCCACATCCCGCCCCCACCCCAAACAAAAGACCACAGTGAAGAACTTCTCTAAAGCAAACTTCACACTACTCAAGACTGGTGTGGTATCCTTAAAGGCCCCTGAGCCAGTGGAAACCACAACCCAAGCTGCGGAAGCCCTTACAAATGCCTTCTATGAACACCTCCAGGACTGCATGGATCAGGCAATCCCAAATAAAACCAAGACTCTTTCCACAAAGGGCAAACGTCCAGTCTGGTGGACCCCAGCCATTAACAAACTTTACAATAAGAGGTGAAAGCTATTACATGATAGAACAAAATCCATAAAGGAAGTCACCCTGATCATTATTAGTAAAAAATACGAGCACTCATAAAATCAACTAAGGCCAATTTTGAGAGAAAAATTGCCATGGATTCAAAGGACAATCATAAGGCCTTTTTCAGCTATGTTAGGAACCTGGGTGGAAACTCCCAGATATGCTCAGAATTAGTCCAAAATGATACAAAAATCACTGATCCCACAGACATTGCCAACATACTGGCAGACAGGTTCAGTGCAAACTTCACCCTCTCCCCTAAAGGAGATAACTATCCCAGCAGTGTAGCCTCCCAGACATCTCAAATGCAGGTGGCTGCTCTCTCTAAAGCTAAAAACACAGCATCAATGGGACCGGATGGTGTCCCTGGCTGTGTGCTACATGGGCTAAATGAGGAATTAAACCCGCACATAAGGCAGCTGTTTAATCTCAGCCTTACCACAGGATACGTGCCCAAGGAGTGGCGTACGGCAACTGTGGTCCCACTCCACAAAGGCGGTGCCTCTACGGACCCTGGTAATTACCGCCCCATAAGCTTAACAAGTCTAGTCTGCAAAGCTATGGAGAGGATCATAATGGAGCTCATAAACAAAGATATAGGGGACTTGCAGACATTGGACCCGACCCAGTTTGGCTTCGTCAAGGGCAGATCATGCCTTTTGAACTTGGTCGACTTCTTGAAACAGTCACCAAGGCCATTGATGATGGAAAGGCAGTCCATACAGCCTACCTTGACCTTGCAAAGGCCTTTGACACAATACCCCACTCGGGTATTGTAGAAAAACTTACCAGCTTAAATGTAAACCCATATGTCACAAGATGGGTTGCAAACTGGCTTAAGGACAGAACCCACAGGGTTAGAGTTGCTGGCGCTATGTCAGACTCCAAGCCAGTCACAAGCGGTGTCCCACAGGGCTCGGTCCTTGGCCCCCTATTGTTCGGCAGCTACTTCTCAGAAGCACAGTCCAACATGGGAGGACTTTGCCTGACAAAGTTTGCAGGCGACTGCAAACTGGGCGCCATAGTGGAAAGTGCATCGGACACGGATATCCTTCAGAAGGGACTCACGGAAACAGATAGCTGGTGCCAGAGCCATGGCCTGAAGTTAAACGCCAAAAATGTATAGTCATACCCTTCGGGAAAAACAAGGTAACCCCAAGCTACCATATAGGTGGCAATCCACTAAGCACAGAAGAGGTTATCAGGGACCTGGGGACCCAGGTTGACAGTGGCCTTTCTTTTGACACTCACGTTGCTAAAGTGGTTAGAAAGACCTTCTACATTGCCCACCTGATCATGAAGGGATTCACATCCAGATCTAGTGAGGTCATTGTTCCCCTGTACTCTTCACTTATCAGACCAATGATCTAGTACAATGCCCCATTCGGGATGTATTGCACCCGACATCTGCAGCAATTGGAGAGACCCCAAAAGTTCCTCACCAAAAGGATAAAGGGACTCCAAAATCTGTCATATGCTGCCAGATTGAAGAAACTCCAGCTCTATTCTGTTGCATACCATCTGCTCAGAGGTGACATGTGCCTGACATACAAGGCCATGTCCAACCCGGAATTAATGGACATGCTCCACCTCAAAAAATCCAAATCCACCAAAACCACTAGAGCAAGCGACTTAAACCTTAGCACGGATATAAATAGGACATGCTGGAGGGATAGATTTATCACTCAGAGACTCCATATGCTGTGGAATAAAATCCTGGTCCATGTGAGGCAGAGCACCTCGCTGGCTCTGTTCAAGAGAAATCTTGACCTGTGGATGGGAGATCGTAGGTTTATCCCGGGAATCATCTCTGTGTCACTGCTGGACAGAGGCACAACAAACTAATGGGCACAGTATTTTTTCATATAAGGGGTGCGTAAGCCACAAAAATTTGGGCTAGGCTTATAAATGCCTTAGGGCAGATAGCCTAGTATAAACCTATGAACCTATGAACCTATGAATTATATAAAGTTGTTTATAAAGAACAGAATTATGTTTTACTTCATCCAGTGTTTTGTGCATCAATCCAAGAAATGAATCATAATTTGTATTACAATAAAAATCTGCATTGTTACCTTTAGTGTAACATTTATAAGGAACAGTGACATTGCAATTGCTCCAACCCACCTTAACAGTATCATTTTTATAAAAACACACAGTTCCCTTTTGTGGAACAGACAAGTGCAATGCTATTTTATCTTGTGATGTAATGATTGAGGTATCATAAATCAAATTTTCCCAGGTCTCATTGACCCCTAGGGGGACCATGGTCATTAATACCCCCCCCCCCCCCGTATGCTGTCGGCAAAGCTGTGCAAATCCAGCAATTCGAAACATTGAAAGTCTCAGCATACACATATTTAATTGCCTGGTAAGTGTTAAAGTTTGGATGCCAGTCTATGAGTAACTCTTCACATTTATTCAGTTCAGTCTGTGTGGCTGGGAAAAGGAAAGGCCACAGTAAAAAGATTATTGTCACTAGTACAGTTAACAGGATGATTATGCAATACTTCTGAAGAAAGGGTTGTTCTGCATTCCTGTTTCTTCTGGACTCTATCATTTTTACTCTTGGCATGTGACAAGATTTTTGTCCAGTTCAAAGTTTTTGACTAGTTTGCAGTGCATCAGGTGGATCCAGGAGTCGTGCTCCGCTATCTTGACTGCAGTGGATGTCGACAGAAGCACTTGATATGGACCTTCCCACTTTGGTGATGCCCAATTCTTCTTCTTTACTGTCTTCACCCAGATCCAGGTACCCGCGGGCACTGCCACTTCTGACTGTCTGGTTCGTTCTTTATCTAAAACAGAATTTGACTGCAGCAGATGTTTAGAATTCAACAGGTTTCTCATATACTCAGCTAGTGTGCTGTCAGCTTCCTGGTCTGCGGGCATGAGAGATTTCCACTGAGGTATATAATAAGCCCTTCCAAATATTTTTTCAAAAGGAGTCAATCCTTTTGCATTCAGAACAGTTCTCATGCTCAACAGTGCCAGGGGCAGACAGTACACCCAATTTCTCTCTGTTTCTACTATTAACTTCCTTAGCTTACTCTTTAAAATCCCATTATGCCTCTCTACTAGCCCTGCAGATTGTGGGTGATACACACAATGATTTTTTAAAGAAATACCAAAATGTTTACTTAACTGTTGTATGGTCTGTTTTACAAAGTGTGTGCCGTTGTCACTGTAGATCCTTTCCAGAATGTCGAATCTAGGGATGATTTCTTTAACGAGAATTTTCGCCACGGTTGCCGCAACTGGATTTTTAGTCAGAAAGGCTTCCACCCATCTGGAAAACATATCTACAATGACAAGACAATACTTCTTATTTTCACATTTGTTCAATTCTATAAAATCCATACAGATAGTATGAAATGGATACGGTGGTGTAGGGAAACTCCCTTGCTTGGGCTTTAATGCCCCTTGTGCATGATGTTTATTACAAACGTGACACATCAAACAAAATTTTTTAGAGTAGTTTAAGAATCCGTATGTTGTGAACACTTGGTTCACCAGCTGTACCATCCCCCCTGTTGAGACATGGCACTGCCCATTGCTCAACAAAGCTGCATATCTAAGCAAATTAGACGGCAATATCGGTTTCCCTTCTTTAGAGATGTACAGCACCTTTTCGAGAATTGCTCCTTGTTTTACCCATCTTTGTTTTTCAGCTTGCATAGTAAGTGTTTGCATTGTCTTTAACATTTCTACATCTAAAATCTCAGAGGGTTGTAATTCCTCATTCAAAAGAAATACTTCTGAAGCTGCCTGCTTTGCAGCTGTATCAGCTCTCGCATTACATTTTGATATCCTGTCCTGTTGCTTGGTATGAGCTGTGCATTTACAAATAGCTACTTTCTGAGGTAACTGAATAGATTCTAAACGATCTAAAATAAACTGTGCATGATTGATTGGTCTGCCAGTAGATGTTATCATTCCTCGATATTTCCACTGTTGCGCAAAAACATGTACAGTAGAAAAAGCGTACTGAGTGTCAGTAAAAATGTTTACACATTTACCCTTTGCTAAGGTACATGCCCATGTTAAGGCAATCAATTCTGCTGCCTGTGCAGATAAATTGTGTGGTAAAGATTTCGCTTCTGTAATGTCAGTATCAGAAACTACTGCATATCCTACTAGGTTCTGTCCTGCAAGACCCCTTTTGCACGAGCCATCCACGTAGTATGTCACCTCAGCATTGTCCAAGGGGACATCCGTGAGATCTTTTCTAGGCAGTGTCTTTTGCTCAATCACCTGCAGGCAGCTGTGTTGTGTGCCATCTGCAGGGGTTGGGAGCAAGGTAGAAGGGTTCAAAGTTGTACATCGTTCAATTGTCATATGAGGTTGGCTCAACAATATAGTCATACAGGAAAGATGCCTAGCAGGGGAAAGATATGCTACCTTCTCTTGCAGTAAAATAATTGCAACTGCATGAGGCACTCTCAATGTGAGAGGGTGGAACAAAACTACTGAGGCCGAAGCCTGTACTGCCATTGCAGCTGCAACTACTGCTTGTACACAGTGAGATAAAGACCATGCCACTGGGTCCAGTTGTGATGAATAATAAGCAATAGGGCGTTGCTTTTCCCCATGCTACTGTGTTAACACTGATGTCATATAACCTTGCTTACAATCTACAGTTTGGAAAAAACGTTTATGATAGTTTGGTAATCCCAAAACTAATGAGGACGCTGTTAACTGTTTCAGTTTGCAGAAAGCAAATTCTGCTTCTGGTGTCCATTGTAACAAATCCTGTGCTGCCATAGGCTTTTCATAAATCAGGTTAGTCAGTGGTGCAGATTCGAAGGCATAGCTTGGAATCCAGCTCCGACAAAAATTAGCCGTACCAAGGAAGGACATCATTTCCTTCTTGGTAGTGGGTTTTGGTGCTTTGAAAATCGCTATTTTTCTGTCCTCATCTAATGTCCTACCCTCCTTGGATATTACATATCCTAGGTATTTAACTTGTTTTTTTCCAAAGCTGCAGTTTATTTTTGTTTACTTTATGTCCTTCAGTGGCTAAAAATTGTAATAGCGCTATGGTATCTTCTTTACAATCTTGCTGGGTGGGGGCTGCCAGCAGGATATCATCAACATAAAGCAAAATCTGACTACCTCTTGGTGGGGTAAATCCCGCCAAGTTACTTGCCATTTCTTGTGAGAATATTGTCGGACTTTCACAATATCCCTATGGTAGTCACGTATATGTATACCTTTTCCCCTGAAATGTGAATGCAAACCAATACTGGCTGTCAGGTGTATTGGTATCGAAAAGAACGCATTGCTGATATCTACCACAGAAAAATATTTCTGTTGAGGTTTTAAATCATTCAACAGGGTGTGGGGGTCTGGTACCGTTGGTGCCCTTGGTATTACTGCATCATTTACAGCTTGTAAATCTTGGACCATACGCCACTCTCCATTCACTTTCTTAACAGGAAATAAGGGTGTGTTACATGGTGAATCAGGAGATTCCACCAGTACCCCTTCCTTAAGCAAAGCTGCTATAATAGGTTTGATTCCTACCTCTGCATCTTTTCTTAAGGAATACTGTCTTTTCTGTGGTCTAAATGCTGACTTTGGAATAATAGTAACTGGTCCCGCTGTACGAATAAGTCCTACATCGGACTTTCCTGTTGACCAAAGGGTTTCTAGTAAATTCTGTAAGACATTCTCTTCCTCCTTCAATAGGAGTGCTAATCAGCTGTCCTTGCTAGACTGCAAGTGTACAGCTGGGTGGGTCTGAGTTATACAATTCAACTTCTGCCTTTGTATTCCTTGTCCTGACAGTTCTAACTCTGTCTGCTTCTCCCACCTCATAACCTTTTCTCCTAGGTCCACCCATTTCACATTCTTGTCCTTAGTTAAGCTAACATGTGGTAATCGATTAGATTTATAGAGTGAAAAGAACTCCCGGGGCTAGCTACACTGTTCCCTTCCATGTTCATATTCCCTATCAGGTCCTGGTGTGTTACAATAATACAGAGTACAGTGCAACAAATGCTGTTTATCAGTGTCAAGGGAGGGGAACTTGCTGATGGCTATGTTCATCAATTCTTCGGTCACTGCCCCTGGACCAGTCGTAACCAAGTCCTGGCTGTACCAATAAAACTTTTCACCCTCCGATTGCACTGCAAAGGTATCAATTTGTCACTGTGCTTCCATACCCTGCATAGTCAGAACTACTGCTATGCTAAATAGCTGCATAAGGTCTCTGCCCAAGAGGTTTACTGGGCATTTTGCAGAAACAACAATTTTACTTTTCTGGGTCAGTCCTGAAACAGGATCAGTTATTGCAATATTATGGGAGAGGGGCTCCCTATACAGCTGTCCATTAGCTGCTTTCACTAGTATGTAATCAGGTGACTCTGAATTCTCTGGCAGTTTGGAGGGATGTATCAGGGTCCGTTATGCCCCTGAGTCACACAAGAATCTGACTTCCCTCCCTTCTGCCAGGAGTGTAACTTCTGGTTTCATGTCTGCTAAATAGAGCTCTAAGCTCAATAAAGCTAAATCCAATATTTCATTTTCTTCACTATCCGTAACTTCCTGCACTTCCTCCATTCCTTCTGTCACATTCTCTACTCCCTCTATCACATTTTCATTTGTCATATCTCTTCTATCCCCTTCTAGTGATTCCTGGCTATCATATAGTCAGTCCTCACCCTCCTTGTCTTCCGTGGTTGCCTTCTTGTTTTTCTTGCAATCCCTTTCCAAGTGTCCCTTTTTACCGCATTTGAAACATTCACCCTTTTTCTTTTGCTCTTCAAAGTCCTCTGATCGCTGATCAGATTGTTTGTTTCCCTGGGCATTTCTCTTGCCCTTTATCCCAGACTGTACTACATAAACTTCTGCTCCATCCTCTACAGAAAATAGTTGGGCTTTCTTTTTCTTTTTGCTATTAAAATGCCTTTTGGCATGCCTAGCATATTCAAGTAATGACTGTAATCTCCTTGTACGATGATCTACCATGTGCTTTGTAATAAAACTGCTTATGGGTGCAATACTGCCTTTCAAAAATGCATTCTTTAGCTGCTGCTCATACGGAGACTCATGTGTTTGGTCTTCAGGTACCTGCATTCCACAATGGTTATTAAAACACTCTAATAATCTAGCATAATATCTGTCAACAGTTTCTCCTTCTTGTTGGATGCATTGATTAATGCAAGTCCAGTCTGCCCTAGGCTTCCATTTCTCAGAGATTCAGTCTGTTAGACCTTTCACTCTGTTATCCAGTTCCACGTTGCTATGTGGGAGTGGCTTGTGTTCTGCGTCACGGGGATTCCAGTTGCCACTGATCATGTGCCAATCTGGACCTACGATTTGTCTAACTACTTTTTCTACTTCTTCTCCATTTAAATGATAACTTAACCTCATGCCCTGTAAGTCTTCTAAGAATTTTCTAAAATTAACTTTTGGATGGGGAATTCCCTCTGTGGCTTTCCGGATGTCTTCCGGTGTCCACTGTCTATATACTAGGAGAGTCGGGTCCTGCCCTTCCTGTCCTGCCTGAGGATTTGGTACTTCTATGAGCAGACATATATCTTCTACACTCATAGCTCATGAATTTTTGGTTTATTTGATATAACTCAGTATCCCCTCTTAAGTTCCGTGTTCGAGACCTAGTCTCGATGGGATCTCTGACATACGGTTTTGGCTTTGCGGTGACAGCCGGGTATAGCCGAGGTGAACCAGCTTGTCCACTCGCTTCATATTCTGGTGCGGGAAGTGGAGGGGGCAGAGGGGTTGATGCTATTACCAAATTATTGTCTCCTTTATCTAGAAACATAGCTTTTGAATTATTACTTCTTTGTTCCCTACGGTTTGCTTCCTCAATCCACCTGTGTGCCTGAGGAATGCCTAATTGACGTTGCTTTTTTACCTGACCTTTTGCATCGGTTTTAAGCTGTTTGACAAGTTTAATAAGCGAGGATTTTTCTAATTTGCCATCAAATTCATATTTATTAACCCATTTTGTATAGTACCTAACATTGTCGGCACGCTGTAATTGCATATATTTTGCATCTTCAGTTAACGGTGGATCTTGGGAAATTTTTGTGCACTTATTTCCCATATGGTTCTGACTGTTAAAATGTTACATAACCCTTCTTATCTTTACGTGGTACCACGATTTCTCTTTTCCACAGTTTATCTAGAATAACTGTCTTACCTATTCTGTTTCCCTGATCTATGACAAGACTGCAATCTTCCTGTCCTTGACTTGTATAAAACAAATCTCCTGACAGATGATTCAAATCAAGTCCCTGATCTAAAACAGAAAAAAGGTAAATCTCACCTTACCTGAGCCTCCGTGCTTGATCACCAGGTTCGATGGAAAACCGTTAACTCGTCCTCCAGTTGCAGATCAGAAAAGTGGCTTGCCTCTTTTGAACGACAATTCAGTCGGAGGTCTTTCAGAGCAGAAGAACCGATGTGGTCTCTTCCCCGTATGGTTTCATGCCACCTGGCCCATCTGACCTGAGGCGAAGTGAGAGTTTCTGGTCCGAAGGACCAATCTGTCAAAGGAAAAACAACTTCAAAAAGAACAACACACGGCAGGTTCAGGTTAAGGCACTTTAATCTTGCAGCAAGGAGACAAAAATGTGCTAATACAGAGTTTGTCTAACTAGAATCAGGAAGTGAACCTATTCTTATACATTTCTTACAAGACATTGCCTACTAAGCTGACATAATAAATCACAAGTTCTTTCAATATTATTTCATAGCAGCTGTTTGTCCATGATTTTCTGCTGGCATATCAAGTTTACAAAACAAACTTCCTAAGAAAAGCAAAGTGGCCTTGATGACCACCGGTCAGATACAACTTCTCATTATGCAATGTTACTATTCAAGGTACTATGGCTAATTTGAGCACAAAGCAAATGCAGATCATAGTTCATTTCTTCAAGCAGTCTTTGTTCAACTGTATCTTATCTTTTTTGCAGCTGTGCATGTTCTCATAACACAAACAGAGCTGATTGTTCAAGTTCAATAACATTATAGAAAACAGTATTGTTCTGTTCATTATTTTCCTGACCTAGCAGATAATCACCTGCTTCTCAGTAAATTTCCAAAAGGCATAAACATGAATTTTGCTGTGCTAGCAAATACTAGGTCAGAGAGCATCTTGTAGTTTCAGAAAGCATACTGCAGTTTGAAAAGCATCTTGTAATTTCATACAGAATTAAGCTGTACATAAAATAGAATGAAATGTGTTAACCCTTTTAGCTTCTAATAAGCACTAAACATATACATTAATACATATTTTTCTAACACATCACCACGTCCTTGGACCAGCAACACACATCCATACATTACCACAGCACCATGTGACTCATGACCAGTGGACTGTACATAGGTCTACAGCAACTGTGCAGACTACACATGTACTGACAGGGTTCCATCATGTGCTATGCAATGCAATGATACCACTGTACATAACCAAGTCAGCTCTACACATAACAGGGGCCTGGGTCTTACACAGCTGTGACAGATGACTGTCGCTGTACACCAAAGAACACACATGTTTGGATATGACATACATGTAATCGCAGTGGATATGTGCATGGATCACACACACACACACACACACACACACACACACACACACACACACACACACACACACACACACACGCACACACACACACACACAAAACACATATGTACATAACATAGCTTTTGCTGTCCTCCATGCAGACAAGTGGCTACAGCAATCACACTCATGCACATGAAAGGTAGGTCCATGGCTGTTGAATGCTAACAGTATATGAGGTAGAAATGTTGACCGAGGAAACATTTCCTCTGTACTAGTTACCCATGACACCCATCATATCATACAACAGTCCATGTGTTATGTATGTCATCACACATGTCCACCAATTGCAATGCATACAAACATGGCTACATGACAGGCATGTAGGACCAACAGACGTACATGTAGTGGTGTGCATGCAGCTACTATGCATGTGCAGTAGCTGATGTATGTAATTCATCTGTGCCTAACTACAACATGCAGTTGCAATGCAGCCCCATCATTGACACATGTATATGGTGAAATACTGACAGTACGGTAGGATGTACACCAGGTATGGATGGATGGATGTACATAAATGATCCACCTTTGCAGATGGATGTTTGCCGGGGACGGCTCACATGTGTGTGACAAGCCATCCTACCATTGCATGTGCAAACAGTACGCTATGTTACTGTTAGTTGACGGTGAAGACATAAAACCTACACAGCGGTTGGGTGTTACTGACTGTAAGTCACTTGACCCCTGTAACACTTACATCCTCCTGTGTGCATATAGCAGCACAATTGCCGAAGGTAGCATTGGTACACATAATGCAGCCAATACTGCTGCATGTCTGTCAGACATATCATCATATAGCAGGTGTATCATTCACAGTACTGCCATGTGTGTTTGCTTGTGTGACCATATATGCCACATATGGCGGGAAGTACATCCCAATTGTTACACACCCCTGTACACTGTTGTAGAGATCTGTACATACTGCAGTGTGGAAAGCATGACGTAGGTAGGGGTGGTGTGTGTATCACACACATGTCAGCTATCCGTATGTGAATGACATTTATGGAGTCCACAGTGTGTGTGTGTGTGTGTGTGTGTTTGTGTGTGTGTGTGTGTGTGTGTGTATGTATGTTTGGCTGTCTGGTGCATGGATGAGGGTGTATGCTACCATACAGAACAGACAGGATCCCTAACCCCTCATGGTGATGCAGTCTACTACCCTGTTGATGCCATCGGTCTCAGCCTTACTGGCTACCTGTACATGTTCATTCTCTCTGTCGCATTGGGTGGGTGCACAGTACTGTGAAGGTGATTACCACAAAAGCAGGGGTCCTCACCTCAACGCTATCGAGTGTGCGTTATAGTGTTGTTGACCCCATGAGTGTGGGCATGTTACTGTGTGTTTCTGTGTATGTCTGTGTGTGTAGTCATCCTGTAATGTGACAGGGTATTACTGCTGCACAGTGAGGCCTCATGCTATCAAGTGGCCTTTAACGTTATCATCGGCCAGACCTCTGTGTAAACCCCCTGCACCATGTCAACATACCTGTGATGTGACCTGGTATGGATGTTACGTCTCTAGCCACTGTAGCCTATTAAACAGCCCACATGCTTCTGGATCAGTAGATGTGTGGACATCTGTGGTATGGTAGCCTTTCTAACAGTCAGGTTGAGGCTACGTATAGCATGCTGGTATTGCCATACATGCCTGTGAGTACTCCATATTTACACATGGGAAACTCCAAATACTGCTACTTGTTGGCACATGCAAGTAGACCATAAGGCGGGAACCAGAGCATCATTACCAACATGATGTTACTGTTGTTACCAAGACACATACTGTGAACATATAATAATGCATTATAAACCTGCACTACATGGTATGTCTGGTGCCTGTCAACAGTACACAACTAATGTGTGTACTGATGGTGTGGATGACAGGGATGCGGCACAGGCATCATTATATGCACAGGGTGATAATGTTTGCCAGGGGCATAGGCTGCACTAGTAGATGACATCATGTGAGTGGGTAAGGGCCAGTGATCTGATTGGACATGTGTGGTCATTATGCATGTGGGTGTTGCAGTGCCCTACAGATGTTTTGCTGTGTGCGTGTATGATTGCACACAGTTCTGCCTTTTGCCAGGCCTACACAGGGGTATTATTGACAGCTCCAGATTATACAGACCAGGATGTATAGCTGACTGTGTCCAGCCACAGCCATGTGACCTGTGTCTGCCAGGGATTGCACGGGCACTACCAGGTGGAGGTACAGATGGGCTACTGTCTGATGACACATGTCAAAATAATCCACAATTCATGAACCACAAAACTGGTAAAGTGGCGAACAGGTACACAATGAGAGCAAGGCTTCTAAAAGTCACAAATAGAATTTATTAAACCAAATAAAATGTGAGCGCTTGAATGCTTTCAGCAAAACCAATGTCTCGCCTTCTTCAGACAAATAGCTAAATACAATTTAAAACCATGTTATATATATATACGTCAATTAAAATAATCCAATCACAGTAAAATGCATTTATAAGTGTAGATGTTTCCAAGGGAACCTTAAAAGAGGAATTCAAAAATACAAATAAATCAAAACTTTGATAGGCTAAACTGATAATACATTGTTAATGCATGTGTCTAAAATGTACCCAAGTATCGCTTCCATATAATAAGGCATGTGAAAATAAATATACACAAGTAAATCTGTGCAAGTGTTAACATCAGGCATAAAATTCATTCATAGAGTAGATGCAATACGCATTTTTACACAAATTATATGTGCATATTCTAAATGAATAAATAAATAAAAACTAATAAAAATAACCATAAATACTATTTGAAATGTAATGAATAAGTATAAACATAAAAAATAATAATATATAAACTACATATTTATATCGTAGTTATATAAATAAAAAAATAATAAATGCTGTTACAAATACTGATATACAAATAAATAAATACTATTGCAAATACTGATGTCGACATATTATACGTATTCTACTAAGAAATTAATTTAAGAAGTATATTTCTATTCTTCACAGTAGTTCAAAAGCCTTATGCACGAACTGACTGTCAATAACAAACATGTCACTATACGATTACCTTCATCTATTAACTACTAATACAATTATAAATAAATACAAACTAAAATAATATAAAACATATATGCGTTATTTCTAACCCGAGTCATGTTATTTCAAGGTATTAAATAAACATCATCTATTGTAAGAAAGCCTTTTTAATACAGGCTTTATAGATAAAGCCTCATTAATACCAGGGAAAACATGAGCTCTAGTGCGCACCTGCCATAATAGTTCATCAATTTCCAATATATTTATTATATGGAAGCGATACTTGGCTATTTGTCTGAAGAAGGCGAGACATTGGTTTTGCCGAAAGCGTTCAAGCGCTCACATTTTATTTGGTTTAATAAATTCTATTTGTGACTTTTAGAAGCCTTGCTCTCATTGTGTACCTGTTCGCTACTTTACCAGTTTTGATGACACATGTCCACTGGAACCGTGTCCCCACTGGGAATGTCCAGGGCCATGTCCACGTGGCCTGCTGTGTCCTGGTGTGGACAGCACAGCACCAGCTGCACTGCTACTGCTACTGGCACTATGGGAGCGGGCATGTGAGGTTGCTCGTTCACGTTGACCTGCACTAGGTGGTGTAGCTGGCCTACATCTACGTGGCCTACACCTCACTCCTACCAGATGTTCCAGCACAGACAGCTCACACTCGTGGATTGCCATGTCACGGTCAAGGATTCCGACCATGTCACCCAATCACCTGTCCAGAACATCAGCAATCTGCTGTTGAGCATTTGACAGTGCCTGGATGTTGTCATTTAGAGTACGGATAGCAGCCCTCTGAAGCCTCTGCCCTTCTCTGTTCTGCCATTCAGCATGTGCCTGTGCTGCCATTACAGTCTGGAACATGCGTCTGGTTACACCAGCTGCTGTGCTCTGTCCTGCAGGTGCATGTCTGCCAGAGGTCCTCCTACGAGCAGCACTGGCCACATGCCTGTGTGGCACATCTGCAGTCATTACACTGACACCATGGTGTGGAGACACACCTTCTGTAGCCACCACACATTCCTGTTCCAAGCTAACACATGCTGACTGTCCTTCCTCTATGGCCACTGGTGATGGGGTATGTGTTGGCATGAGTACTGTGTGCGGGGAAGAGGGGGGTATAGCTGGGATGGCAACCATTGGCACAGATTCAGCCCCTGACAACCCTGTCTGTATCTCATGCATATGTTCATCATTGCTAGTATCTGTGGGGACACTAACATCAGATGGACCGCAGGAGGGTAATGCACCTACATGACCTGTGAATGCAAAGAAAGAATCTACATTACAAGAGACACACACACACACACACACACACACACACACACACACACACACACACACACACACACACACACACACACACAGACACACACACAGACACACCATGCATGTGATTTGACAGACAGCATGCAGCATGCATGTGATGCAGCAGACGGCATGCAGCTCAGACGTTAATAGTGGTAGTTAGCATACCTCCCTGGGTTGCACACAACAGCAAGCAGGTGTCATATCAGTAGCCATGCTGTTCACACAATCATGGTAGTAAGCATGCATCCCTGTGATACACCATGTGGACCAGCACAGGTTAACAGTACATATGGCTGAAGTGACCTTGACATGTAATCTGCTGACGTGTGCATTGACATGCATACATGTCTGACACAATGGTGTCCTGACACATGTACAGCGTTGTAATGGGTATCACATTGCAGTGTTGTCTGTGTGCCCTACAGATAGAATGCACGTTTAGCAAATGTGCATGAGCATGGAAGGGTAGTGTGAGGCATCTACATTGCTATACAGTGTGAAGTACAGACACTGTGCCATTGCATGGCATCATGAGGTGTCTATATTGCTATACAGTGTGTAATATGCACACATTGCATAGCCATAACTGCGTGCATACACATGACATAACTGTGGATTGTGACCCACATTGCTGAAGTGTATACACACCAAACCATGCTGTGTCATGTGACAGGTCACTGGAAGACCTACAGATGACACCCCTGCACAACTACTACAGAGTCTTAGCTGCCAGGCAACCATGTCCACACATGGCAGACTTATCAATACACCATGTCCCACATAACATTGATGTACCACACACACGAGGTGCATGGCTGATGGTGATGTCCTACAGCAGCAAGGGAAATGTACGGTATCTGTGGCCTGATGTAGTGTCAATGTATGTGGAAGCTGTACAGGTGGCTACTGTCATGCTATGACACAGTCGTGATGTTCAACACATCTTATATGGTTGACTTACGTGACACCTCCACTAGCTGTGCACAGGCTTTTAGGATGTCCAGTGTACCACATCAACTGTATAACCAGTCAACTAAGGCTATAGTTGGACCATGTGTGGACAACGTGCAACAGGGTGTATACACATCACATCTACTGTGTGGCTACATGTCTCTGGCCATCCTCCATGGCCATGTGTGAACATGTGTTGGCCAAATGTTTGTGATGGCCGTCTATCTCACATGTCTGTGTAGTCCCATATGACATACACCCATAGATGTCAGATATGTCACCATCCACAGGGCTATGCAGACAACGGGTTGTATATTTGGTATGTGGGGTATGTATTATGGGATAATGTGACAATATTGCAGCCAGAACACTACATGCCTGGGACATGTCAGATGGCACATCACAATGTGTGCACCCATTGCAGGGGCATATAACACAATGGTGACTCCTGTGGGCTGCCCATATCCCAGCTCACTGTGTGGTACTGTTTGTGTACCACACATGTGTTGTTCCAATGTATAGTACATATGCTTACATTGAACAACACCTCCACCGTTGTATGCACAGCTGTCCACACATGTAGCAATGACAGATACTGTGGTTTCATGTCGGTGTTTCATTTTGTTTGTATATATTGCACATGGGTAGTCAGTGTGAATGAAGGGAGACGCGACCTGTATATCATGACTGGACCATACATCATGTGTATATGTGTTAACTGGCCACATGGCGAATAGATATATGCAATAATATACCTGATACTGATGACAGTCTCACCTGAAATGGACTGATGTCTGTGCAGCACACCAGAGGTACCTGAATAGGGGTGACACAGCAGTTTGAACATTATCCATGACTGTATGACAGCCACAGGGTGCACTGTGCATGTTAACTCATTTGCCTGTACAATAGTATATAGTATGCACATGTGTGCATACACAGGGTAGCATACTGTAGTATGCAGCATGTGTGTAAACATACCTTGCATATGATGTTACATTACATATTGTACAGTTACACATGCAACTAAATGGGATATAATAGTCATATGTGCAGTAGTGACTTACCAGGCAACTCCAGGCTCATTGGTTGGGAGACACCTACCTCCACAATGGCAGCTAGTGTTTGTGGATGCTGTTCTGAGGGTGTCCCCAGGCTGGCCAGTAGCTCCTCTGTGTGTGTGAGTGGGGGCTGGGTTAGTGGCCCACAACCTGTTCCACCTTGTTCCCTGGTGATTGCAGTGGCAAGCTGTTTCGCATTTCGTATCAAGTCTGTGCACTGTCTGCGCACCTGCTGGTAAGTGTGGTTATGGCCACCCACATCATTAACCCTCCTGCAAAGGTCCTGCCACAGGTTGTCACGCTGTTGGGTATGCTGTGGCACATGGCTGAACAACACCTCATAGTTCTCATGGAGGTACGGGATGAGGACATCATCCTCCTGGTGGCTGTACGCTGGCAGGTGTGAATGAGGCATTATCTGGAAGACATAATGATGGTGTCAGGTCACAGTATCACAGAGATGTACAGAGATACAGCTGCACATACATTTGTATTAAATCTAGTACATCTGCACAGTTATCTTTGCAAATCATCATGACACTGACATGACTGACATGTTTGTGTCACACATGTAACACCCGTTATGCATTAGATATCATCACCATATATGTGTGTCATCTCATTACATTGTTCATACTCCATGTGAATGCTGTCTTGATGTGGGCATGTCTGTTTGCCTGTACTGGACTTCTTACCTATCAGCACATGCCTGGATGTGCCCATAGTGATGCTGTTGACCTTGATGCTGTGTATATGCCACATATCAACACATACACTGCCTTAATGGACATGAGCAGTGACAATGCACACATATGCATGGAACCTTTACATGCATGTGTTTTGCCATATACATCTACACGGCACTGTACAGCAGTTCAACATCCTGCCATGGATCGCCTGTGTTGCACATGTGATAGACATGGGACAATGACTAGCCGGACGTCATTCGCAGGGATGGTTATCAACTATAGCATGTACGGGCAAGGTTTCCTAGCTGTATCCAACAGCCATTTTGCCACTGCGAGGTGCATTAGTGCCACATTACTGATCCAGACAGTTAATAATACATCTACCATGCGGCCATCACACCATGTATGACAGAGATGACATGTGCAGCTTTGATGGACAGGGTTGCATGGTATGGTGGGAGTATGTAACATGTATGGCACAGGGATATGTCCAGCATGTGGTGATCCTTGTAGTAGGACGGTGGCTGTCCATGACATATGTCTTTCAGATAAGGATATGTACGTGTAGCATGTTCAACATCACAGTGTAGCACATGTCTTTATGCAAGGTAGCCAACATGCTGCATAGTGGAGGTGAGGATTGTGAAGGCTGGTATCGCCCATCCATGCATGGCCAATACCCCTTAGAGGTGATATGTGATCCGATATTGGTCACCCAAGTGCTGCATGTGCCTGTCCAATGATCTCCATGCTCATGGATGGCACCCTGTCATGACATGGGTGCCTCATATGACTACCTAATAGGCCTGGAGACGTCACCAACTCAGGGAGGTGAACTGCACAGCACCATCCCTTACACAGTGTCCATAATGTTGACCGCTGCCTAGGTGGTAGTTTTATTCACCTAGCAGTGACAATGCTATTATCAGCTGTCAGATTGTGCACATATGTCACACACCTCACCCACAAAGCCCATTCTGTATGTTGTCCACAACACTGAGACAGCTATTGCTCCTAGGTCATGGCCATTCACATCCTTACATACACAGATGCCTCCCATTTGTCTATGTGGTATGGGCTACAATGAGGGGGAAGTACAAAACATTAACCCTGTTTTACTGTAGCTGACACTGGTGTGATATGCACATGTCACTCTGACACCTTTTGTAGTGTTGATTCTGTCAACAGGCCACTGGTAGAACACTCCTGTGACATACAAAGGTACATCTAGTATACTCAGTGTAGCTGGAACATGGTACGGGTGATGATGTCCTATGATCTGCCACAGGTATGCTATGCAGTGTGAAATTATCCGTACTGTCATCTACTTCTGTACTGCTAACATCTACGTTGATAAAGGTTCATAGACTTGCAGACCATACTCAGCAGGGTAATAGTGCAGTGCCTCCAATTATGACTGTCGTCTTCACTTGTGGGTTGCAGTGGGTTGATATTATCCAACACCCTATCTGTATTGCATATTCATGCTCAGCACTTGTTCAGAACTTGTGAGCACTTCATGAGCTACTAATTACTATAGCACCCATTCCAACTCATTTCTTACAAGTACACTGTCTGTCCTTACATTTCCAGCTTGCTTACAGTACAACAGCTGTTGTACATACGTAACTCACATATCTTGTGAGACATGGTTGAATATACAGGCATGTCCAACTGTCACGTACCAGTGCTATTGCCTATCTATATGATGAATATGGCGAACATGTGGCAATAGAGCAATTGTCTCATGTACACAGTCAATGCTCACCTCCCAACATACGACACTACAGCCTGTGGGAGATGCACATATGTAGCCATGCTGGGGGTGATGCTCTCACCAACCCAGACTGTACCTGACATTCATGTGGGGACATGTAACATTTACAACACACCCCACTCATCACATAGTCTCACAAGATCTCCACCACCACAGGCCACACATAGTATGAGTACGACATTTGCAGAACCTCTCCATACTCTGTGTAGGCACCAGAGGCAGCTCCCATCATCAAACACAACAACAATTACTTATAGCCCACAGACTCATGTGTGCCCATCAAATACAGCCAATAGGGTGTTATAACATACCCAACACACCAGTCATAGGTGACTCTGTAGGCGGTCACACTGATGTCCCACTCAGCAGGCTACACAAGGCGATAGTCGCTTACATCTAGATGTCGGGTAACTGGTTCTGCAACATAACCTATGCACCCATGCCACACCTCACCAGGTACAATTTGACTGTCATTCTTCATGTTAGTGTGACTGCCCTGAGATGTAACTTCCCAGACTACATGTGCAGGGACATGCAATAGCTCTCCAGTCTTGTAGCCCAGAAGGTATCGGCCAAGCCCTGGGGAGCATTCTGCATTCATCCAGACTAGATACCACTGTACAACAACTGATTGTTTCACTTCAACAGTTGCCTATGCTTCTGCTGTCATTCCACAGGCATCCAGTATCTGTCCGCTTTGAATGACATGGTCAACAAAACACAATGTTTTGGCACAGATGACCTGCACCTGTCAGCCCAGGAAGTACAGATAACATGTAAGGCTCTTGCTGCTCCTATACTGCTTGTCTTGCACAGTTTCCAATAACATTCACCACCAGAACGAGAACAGGCAAGCAAAGCATGCGGTCATGTGACTGAATGCTTGACATCATCTCTGACGCATGCAGGCATGGCACTCCTTATAATGGACCACTTCAATATCTCTGCAGTGACTGGGACCTGCCTCTAGGCTCTGCAGAGCACACCTGCACTCATAGGTTATATGCAGACCACACCTTTCAGTCATGTAACCTGGACCAGAACACCCACGGCTGAGGTGTGTCCATATTTCACTATGTTGTACACACCTCCTGGCTGGTTACTTAGCACAATGCATCAGTGGTGATCCACGTGCAAATAACTGTGGCCAGAACTGCTATACACATTGTAACATGCTACAGATTCAACAACATATCCCATGGTTACCGGCCCTCATTTCTTGGTGTACTGGACAGTAAGGTTCAGACAGGTATTACTGATGTGTGACTGACACTACCTCACACTTAACTGGGATAGCTACTCATGTACCAACACATTAGGCCAACACTGTCCAGGATTCATAACCTCCACTCGGCTGGATCAACCCATACACACCATCACCAAGACCAACATTATCCTAGACATAGACATTACCATGTCACTGGTGTTCCACACCTGTGGTTATCCCCTCGTTGGTAGTTTCCAAACATATGCTAATCACCCTTGTTATCCACATCCTGGCACCACACCCTTCATAGCATACACAGTACAAGATCAGTACAACGCCTGCTACAGACGTCTTATGACAGCAGTAGTAAATGTCATGACACCCATACAGATGGACAATGCACATACAAATGCTAAAACATACCCCAGTGCACTTCATTAGCACTTACACGACTGCATGGATTGTTATTCCAAACAGAGCCATGATGGTACCCACCAGATAATGAACACCACTCTGGGGGTCCAGTTCCATGGACATAATGTACAACAAAAGGTGGAGGCTGTTGCAAAGTGGAGTACAATCCCATGGGTGGGGTAGCTCACTGGTCAGCCTCAGTAGGGCTCTGGGATCCCTTATCACATCCTCCAAACCTATCTATGTAAACATTACTGCGACACATTCCAGGGTGTACAACAAAGCATTATGGAGGTATGCCAGTAGTCAATGGCAATACCCACATCTGCTCTGACATATGACGGTTACTCAGGAACATTACAGAACCGAGTGATGTTGGCAACATCCTGGTGGATGGGCTCAATGCTAACTTTACACCCTCTCACTCCCTACAGGGCCATAATCCATGCAGGAACAATGCGGGGTCTCTGCGGTCACAACTACACAGTTCTAACCTGCACTCTATAAGGCCTAGAACACAGACTCCATGTGACCGTCCAACATCCCAGGCTGTGATTAAAACAAACCTCAGAACGGCAAGTCTCCCCACTTGGCCCCCACATTCACTAATAGCCTTGTATCAGACATTGTGGCCCCTGAATGGCACACAGCAACAGTTATCACACTACACACAGGTGGTGCCACAATGAACCAGAGGGACTATTGCCCTATATGCCTGACTGGACTGTTTTGCAAGGCTATGGGGCACATCATCATGGAAGTCATTCACAGAGACATTGGTGGGCTCCAGACCTTTGATGCCACCCAGGTTGGACTTGTTAGGGCCAGACCATGGATCCTATACCTGGTGGACTCATTTGATACAGTTACCAGGGTAGTTGATGATGGTAAGGGGGTCCACACAGCCTACATTGTCCTCTCATTGGCTATCAGCACCATTCTCCATTCTGGTATTGACAACATACACATCCAGCTGCACATTGACCCCTGTGTCTCAGGATGTTATGCAAAGTGGCTCATGGACAGGACCCACACAATGAGGGTAGCATACCATAGTACCTACTGTATTTCAGTTACACTTGGCATACCACAGTCCTCAGTCATAGGGCCCCTCACGTTCGGTATATGCTTCCCTGAGGTACAGGCTAGCACAGAGCGACTTTCCCTGACTAGGTTTCCAGACAACTGCATACAAGGCACCATGATTGATCCACCGGCTGATACAGACTCTCTCCATAAGGGTGTCACTGTGACGGATACCTGATGTCGATAACATGGCCTCAAGCTGCATGACACATCCCCTTTGGATTACCCCAATCACCCACTGACTATCATATAGGTGGTAGTCCCCTACATACATGTGACATTATATGGGATCTTAGTACACACGTATGTAGCAGCCACTCCTTTGATAATCATATTGCCAATGTGGCGTGGATATCCTTCTACGTGGCCACCCTTATCTGTACTGGGTTTGTAGCTGGAACAAAGGCACCCATTGTACCTCTAAACTCCTGACATATACACACATTCAAGGGTACAACACCCCGTTTAGGGTGTACCTTACAGAACAGCAACGGCTTTACATACCACAACATTAACACACCATGAGGATTATTGAGCTCCAAAATTTGACGTATGTGGCAGTACTATGGACACCACAACTGTACACATTTGCATACTGCATACTCAGGGGTGACCTCTGCTGAACATACAGGGCACATGTCCACAACAATATTCATGGATATACTCCACATAAGCGACATAAGCAAAAGCCACTGAGAGCAACATGCTCATGGATATGTGCACAAAAGCAACGATGAGTGGGATGTTTTTGAGGGTTATATTCCCAAACCAGACACTCACCATGCTTTGGAACATGATTCCTATGTACATCATGCAGTGACACTCAGTAGCACTGTTTATGAGATACCTCACTTGGTGGATGGGAGACACACATGTATGCCAGGGATCACTGCAGTGGCTGTACAGTGCAGAGGTGCAGGTAACACATGGCTCTGCTGTTCACAGACAGGACACTACCCTAGAAAGGTGCCGCTGGTGTAAACACTGTAGTTGTGCTTACACATAGACTTGCCAGACAGCATAGTACCTCACTATGAACCTGTGACACTATTACATGTCCTTTGTGCATGGTTAATTGAGTAGTTCTTCCATTTTGATTAGCTATCATGCTGTTACAGTGTCCCATGACTACAAGCCATATGTTTCCTGTTATTGTGTATTGTACATGCCAATAGACGATATCTTTTGTTTGCATGATATAACTGTTATGTTGTGTAGAATATCTGACATATCTACCTACAATACTGTACATTACACATATTTTACATATTATCCCATAATGCAAAGCATACTTGCACAGCAGGACCACCTGTTATTGTCATTATATGCCCATACACATGCCTACTGTGACAGTATATCAACATATACTATCCCCTGCTATGGCACGTACTTGTTGGACATACCCTACCACTGACGGCGGGTGGTGTGGAATTGTTCTGTTTAAAGCCCTCATGTAGCATCCCTTGTGGTGTCTGTGATGTTTACCTTGTGGCCCACAGCAGGACACACAAATTCTACAAGCGTTACTATGCTCAGCAAGACATCACTACATAATACCTTTTCCCACTTTATGCATTGCGGACACTTTTAATTAATACAAACCAGGCTATACATACACTAACATACTGAGTGTTCTACATACCTTGTTAGCGTTCCGAACTTTCGTAAATATCTCTCTTACACCTTTACTGTTTAAACGGTTCTATGGTATGAGCATCCGGTTTGAATGTCTGGCAAATCATCCTTATATATGTCGATACCTGTAACATGTGGTTTCCTGCAGCCAATTGGTGTTCCTGAGTAAATTATTACATGAACATCAGCTGTGCAGCTACTCCATTTGCCAATTACATGGCAACAGTGGGGTATAATTTAATTCTCCACTTGGGCATTGTCCTTTTTTATTTATTTATTTATTTATTTTTATTTTACATTTGTTGACTGGGCTAGTCTAACTGGATACATGTCCATTTTCAGTAGAGGCCCGGGGAGAAAAGCTCCTCTTTAAACTAACTAAATCAAAACAATCGAAAGTCCATGCAATATATACAGTACATAAACCTAAAGAATTATTACATCAAATTGAGATGTACAGAATTATAAATATACAGATTGTGACTGCTATGTTTAATAAGGAAGATACAGAGTTATAATCAAGGGAGAGAGATAGATAATACTTGATTAGAAAAATTGGATATGAATGAGCCTTTGAAAAGATATAAAATGGCTAAGATTAAGGGAGTAATACTGAGATGTAAAAGGATTAATGAATGTAAGTTCAAGGGGAAGAGGTTACATTCATAGTGAAAGAGAATAAATTGGTTTATATATACAAGGTGGAAAGATAAGAGCTCTCAGAAGAAAGCAAGGTAGTTTGGAGCATATTCAGTATAAGCAGCTTGGGAAAAAGATGCTGAGAAGGGGGGAGGAGAAATTGCTAATACTGCAAAGAGGGTTATTGGAAGAGAGTTATTGAGTGATGTTATATTGGGGGGGGGGGGTTAGTCAGGGTTAGTACAAGGACAAAGCCATTGTGTTTTTAGTTGAATCTTTAGTTGCTTTTTAAAGAGTGGTAATGATGAGAGAGATGTAAGTTTTGTGGGAAGCTTGTTCCAAATTTTCCCTACTGTATTAGAGAAAAGAGAATCACCAGCCTTCTTGTGGGATTTCTGGATGGTAACCAGTAGTTTATTTACTGAGCGATGGTTAGTAAGGTTTGTGTAGGGGGGGATGAGGCTACTGAGAATAGGACTATTGCTAGGCTGGTACAGAATTTTATTGGTAATGGAGAGTTGTTGAAATTCTAGCTGGTTATTTAGTTCAAGCCATCCAAGAAGTTTGAGATTTAGGCAGTGATGAGTTCTAAAAGAGGACCCAGTAGCAAACCTGGCAATAGTGTTATAAGAAGTGGACAATTTGTTTAGGTTGCTTTTGGAAAGATTAGTATAAATTGGTGATGCATAGAGGAGGGTGGAGAGCAGGTGTGTCTGGGCAATAGTAGTTCTGGCTTCTGGGGTGAGAAAAGGTTTTATCCTATATAAGGATCCAAGTTTTCTGCTTAGAGTTTTAATAGTGGCATTAATATGTGAGTCAAAGTTGAGGTTATGGTCAATCAATACACCTAATAGTTTTGTAGTTGGGTCAGGAGCTATGATAGTACTGTCGATGGATATAATAGAGAAATCCATTGGGGTGGATTTAAAAGTTGGAGAAAAAAGTAATAGTTTAGTTTTGTTTGCATTAAGGAGGAGGCGACGTTGTTGGAACCAGTTTTCTACTTGGTTAAATACTGTTTGGGTGATGGACTGAAGTTCAGTTGAGGTGGTTCCTTTACAAATCAAAGTGGAGTCATCTGCATATTGTATGCTGGTAGGTAGAGGTAAATTAATAGAAAGGTCATTAATGAATATGGAGAAGAGTAGAGGACCCAGGATAGAACCCTGAGGGACACCAAGGGTAATAGGGAGAAGTGTGGATAGGTTATTATCCCAAAGGACAGCCTGCTGTCTATTGTGCATATAGGATATGAACCATTGTAGTGCCTGTGTGTCAAGTGAGAGAGATTTGAGTATGTTGAGTAGAATTTGATGCTTGACCATATCAAAAGCTTTAGAGAGGTCAATGAACAGAGCAGAGGAGTGCGTGTTATTGTTGCGATGTTTATTGATGCAGTCTGTAAAGAATAGGAGAGCAGTGGTGGTACTGTGGAATGGTTTACAAATACTTTTGCCCTACCTTCAGGGAGATGGCCTGTATGTGGTTTGTTGTGTGGAATTCCAACTGCTATTTGTAGAGACACGGATATTTTGGATTCATGTCCCCCGTGGATTGTGTGTGATGGCTAGAGTATGTGGTTCTACATGTGAGTGTACCTGTCATCTTAACCGTCTGATAAGGGACTATTGCAAACAAAACCTGTAACATCGCCATCTGTTCCATTATACAACAGCTACAATTTCACATGGCGCCTTTACAAATGTGTCTCTCACAAGGTATGTTAACGCTTCTGCAGATGTAATTGAGTGAGTGGATGTTTGTGATGTTATTACAGTCTGTATTGCTATTGTTTCTTGTGTGGGAGATGTAGGTGGGTGTACATAGCATATACAGGTTTGTGGGGACTGCATTCCTACTTATTCCATATATGTGTGTGGGCTCCTTCCCTAATTGAAGACCTATCAGTTAGTAGACTGAAACTATGCTTGTTACGGGCTTATACATTGGGCTGTTGTTAATTGGTTTCTATATAGTATGCAGGTGAGGTCGATACTTCCATACCTCCGGAAATACAGCGATATGTAAAGGAATGTTACTAAATGACAGCTGTCCCGTGTATTTCTGTCACAGATATTTGCACTCATTGCAGTTGTGTTGGTGACTGAACCTCTTTGGCATGGGTTGCCACCTTTTCAAATGGCCATAGTGGGACATTTGCAGGACACACATTGGTGTTTATAGGCCGACACATACCCATGGCCAGTACACGGGATAGCACATACTTTTATCCTGAATACATACTTATTCTTGTAGCACTTTAGCTACTTATCATGTTTCATGTAACATTTACAGTTTTTAGATACAGGCATAACTATTTAATGCAACTATTACATAATATATGGGACATAATTATGTCCTACAATCTCAGACATTTGCCCTTTTTAATATTTTTTGTCAGGACACAACTGCCCAGAGAGGGGCTGTCCCTCTTAAAGTTGGACAGGTGGTAACCGTATGCCTACGGCCAGCTATAACCACACCTACCGTAATGATCTACCTCCGAGTTAGCACTAACAGACACACGATGCAAACGCACACACACACATTACAGTCCCACGGAAATGCACACGGCACCCTCAACACACACATACACAGACTATGGCAATCACAAACACAGTTGAACACAGTACCTACGTGGACCGCAACACTGGCAGCGATAACTAAATGTCCCTTAATATCGTGATATTACACACGGTTCTAGTGTTCCGGTACTCTGTTCTTTCAGTCTTTCAGCCTCGTGATTACGTGTGTCGGTATGTGACACATTCCATAGTTGGCAGTATCCTATTTATTTGTACCTCCATGGTTGTGTACATGTTGTTGACCTATCTACATATTTGCAGATATAGGTGAATCTGTATATATCAACATATATCTCTCTCTCACCCTTTCTATCTCTATTATGTATATGTGTATATATATATATATATATATATATATATATATATATATATATATATATATATATATATATATATATATATATATATGTATATAACAGAGAGAGTGACAGGCAGAATACACCTTTCATTGTGTACATGTCGGTTTATACTGTTACCTGGACTCCGCACGTTTGTGTTTGAACCTGTCACATTACACACCTGCCGTTGGTACATCTTGGGTAGCTTAGTGTTAGGTGATTGTGTACATGACTGCATGTTCTACTCCTGGCAGTGGTCATTTTACCCTTCAGAACAGGCACTATTAGTACAGGGGTGAATAATGCTGGTTTCACCTGTTCTGGACATCAGAAGCTTAGCCCTGTTTCACGCATATCCGTATAGCCATATTTAAACAACACATACCAACACTGGGCAACGCATATTCCCACTAACGTGTGCTAAACATGATCTGATGACCTGCATCCAACATGCATTATTCGTGCCTTCAGTATTACATTACATCCCTTGCAGGACGTGGGACCGGGAACATGCACGACAGTCACTGCATTTACCACTTGGGCATCTGGGATTTGTACACGTGTTATGGCATTTTGTATGTGAACTGTACTACGGCTGTTACGCCATACTGTGATTAAATGGGTAACTCATTTAGTTTACATATGGATGAGACCTATTAATGGCATGTCCAAGTGATGTTTAATGGATGTGCTCCAGCATTGGGTATGTATGTCACAGTGAGCCACACACTATAATGTGCTACACCTTCATACAACCGTAGGTGGAGCATGCTGGGGTGACAGATACCTGTCATGGGTACACCCAATGCTTCGCCACTACATCCATGATTACATTATATGGAGCCCCTCATTAACGCACCAGGGAATCCATGCAGAGTGTGTGGGGAACAGTAATTACACACATGGATCCCACAATTGGCTCTGCTCTACTGAGCGACAGTTGGTTACTCAATGTGGTGGTGACAGCAGACACTGTTTGCCTTGATTGATGAATGGCCTCTGACAAACGGGCGTGTACCTACCGATGTACCTAGGAACCTATACACACAGTACCAACATATACTGATAGGTGCATGTACTGTTCAGGTGTTGACATTCCTTGTTCCAATAGCTGTTGTGTGTACAATGGTTGAGGGCTGCCTATGTAGGATTCACACAGTAGGCCACCTATACATTACAATTTAGAGGTGGTCGTGTGTGTGTGCCATCCATTTTACTGTGTGTGCAGGTGGAGAGGTGTGTCAGTCCATAGGGGCCTACACTGTCAGAGTATGTGCTATACATTCATTCTTTGCCAAGGCATAGGCATATTGGGCACACCTCCACCTGCCTACTGGGGCTGGCATAGGGTGTTCATGGTCTGAATCCCTCTGTGCCTGTGATGGCCTTGGCAATTGCAGTGGGCTGTAAGGGCCTTCACCATTTTGTCCCTGCTGCAGCTGTTTCCACAGGATCATATTATGTAGCATGGCACATACTATCAGGATGTGGGCACACGTGCCTTGAGAGTACTGCAAGGCTCCACCATATATGTCCAAGCAATGGAACCGTGATTTCAGAATCCCGAACACACGCTCTATGATGATTCTGGTTTGTGCGTGTGCCTCATTATGGCGTTCTTGCATGGGTGTGTGTGCATTTCTGATGGGAGTCATCATCCACGGCTCCAGTGCATAGCCAGCATCCCCCACAAGGTGGACCTGTGGGATGTCCCCCCTGACAAATACCTGATACAGCTGTGAGGCATGCCAGATGTGGGAGTCATGGTAGCTTCCAGGGCTGCCTGCACACACATCCATGATAATGCATTGGGCATTGCACATGACCTGGCAGTTGATGGAGTGGTATCCCTTGCGGTTTATGTAGCGCCTACCATGCTCAATGGGTTGTGACTTGATATCTATGTGCGTGCAGTCTATCGCACCCAGTACTTCCGGGTAGTGTGCCACATGGTGGAAGAGATGCATATTGCTGGCCAACTCCTCCTGAGTTCGGGGGAAGTATATATGCTTATTGGCATGTGGTAACATGGCATCCAGGAACTGATGTAGTACCCTGGATGCTGATGCCTGTGAGATCCCCATTATATCTCCAGCTGGCCTTTGAAAGGTACCTGTGGCTAGTATTCGCAAGCTTACACATACCTTCATGTCCACTGGGATGGGCTCCCCTCTGTTATTTCTGAATCTCATGCGTGGCCGGCACAGCTCAACTATTTGCTGTAAAATGTCCCTGTCCACCTTGTAACACTCTACTATCTCCAGATCATGTAGCCCCTGGTAGGTTACCCTTGGCCTGAACACTCTTCTCCTCCTCCGGGGCCTGCAGTGGTTGTCAGCATCATCCTCCACAACACTGTCAGTCTCTAACACATGGTGATGAATCACAGCTATGGCAGCTCCCAACATGTACATTGTAAAAGTTCCCCGTATGTTTACACCTATGGTGCAGTGTTTGGGAATACACAGGTGTGTGTGGGGTGCTTTCACACTTTATACTATTGTGCTGTGAACACCGATGATGTCATAGGGTGTGCATGTACAATCGTAGCTACAGGGTATCTTATGTGTTTTACGACAGAAACTACTATTGTGGTGCCTTTAGTGTTGAATTACATTTGGCTGCCATGGATTACCTCTTGCCCTTCCCTTTACATTTCTTCACGTTTCACCTCCCATTTTCTGGCATGCATCCAGCAGCCTGCTTTCATTTGTACTTTCCTACACCTGGCTTATCTTGCATAATTTGTTCTATGGCCAGTCTACTGCAGGTTTGCTTTGCTCTGCTATGACAGTTCTCTTTTCTTTGCAATATGATACCGCCCCTATCCTGTTTTGCAGGTTTCTGCGAGCAGACTTGTCAGCTGCTGTCGATTGCCCACTGTGAGTTAATAGGTGTTAAGTGCTCAGTTGTACTCTAATTACCCTACTGCGGTATTTCCTTATTTTCTTCCCCTGACCTTCTTGTTTGAGCTATGGTGCGTGGCGCGTGCGTCTGCTTACCGGGTTTCGGGCATGTTTTCCTCCCCGTACAGATGTGCTTTCGGGCACCATATGTGCTCTCATCTAAATGATGCTATACCTACCTCCCCACCCCTGTCCTGCAGCTTTGTTTAGCAACGGCCAGGCCAGATTTGCATTGCTCCAATGTGCTTACAGCTACGGTGGCACACCCCACTACTGATGTCATGTATACCTCTAAGCCACTCCTCAGTGTTGTAGCACAGCACCGTATGTACATCCTTAGTCCGGCGGGACATTTGTGATTCACTATTACCTGCCTCATTTGCATAGCATTGACTACTAATTCCTAGTTACCGCGCCAAACACTGTCACATCACTGACCCTTAGCAACCCTTGCAGCTTGGTTGTGGTGTACCATGCATACCATTGAGTATTATGGTGAAATCATGATTTGTATTACATTGTGATTTTATGACATTTGTATATATTTTCTTTGTATTCCCATTTGTGCACACATGCCCTGCGGTTGTACTTTGCTTTACTGTGGACATGACATTAAATGTTGTTTTTTAGGTGTTGTGCATCTTTTCTTATGCCATTGGCTGTATATTTAGCCATTGGCATATGTTAACTTTGTAATACATGAGTCTGGTCCGCTTTCATAGCTCCGATGTTCTGTTTGGAAAAATGTAAACCGTGTTTTTTGGTTTACATTTCTGTGGGCTTATGCTACGCCTGCACCACTTCATTAATCGCTATGTACCTTCATTTGCATGGTGCGGCACTGCGCATGGGGTGATTAGCATACCTAAGCCGAGGGCTGCGCAGATCTGGTGTACGCTGGTAGTGCATGTGGAATTGGATCGTACCTGAATCGCTCGGTGGCCATGTTTGGCGTTATACCGCCTACGCTACACCTGCGCCTGGCGCAAGCTTCATGAATCCCGGGGTTAGTCATGGCAATAGAACAAAAGGGTAACAAAAGAAAGTCATATGTAACAAATGATCATTTATTGCTAAAAAGCTATAATACAGAATCGTACCAAAGCGAAGAATCTAAGAGTAGCATGGAAAGATTACCAAAGAGCATATGACAGCATCCCACATTCATGGATAAAGTAGTGCTTACTAATCTATTAAATACACCCTATATTGATCAATTATATTACAGTAACAAAATAAAGTGGCCAACCACTTTTCATTTAAGCCATGACAAATGGCAAATTACTATCCCAGGGATAAAAATTCAAAGGGGGATATTCCATGTTAATTCTTTGTCACGATTATTGTTTTGCCATGCCCTTAACCCATTAAGGTGTTTAATTAAAAGATTAGGTCTTGGTGATGATTTGGCTCCCAGAAAACGGCCTTGCTTAAAGACATCTCATCTACTTTTTGTGGATAACTTAAAACTTAAAACTGTATAGTTCATCAAATGAGTAGTTGAAAGCAATATTATAAGTGGTTAAAACTGTCTCAAATGATATAACAATATTTGGTTTTGATAAATATGCAAAACCAACATTCAAGGCAGGAAAGTAGCAGCTTTAAGAAAATATCAATGTGTGATAGGAGTGTGATATAAAGGAACTTGAGCAGGAAGGAGTGTGCAAATATCTGGGAACTGATGCAGGATCAGCAATAAAACATGAACCTTGGCAATAAAATATGAACAACTGCAAATAAAACTCATTAAGGAATACTTCAGTAGACTAAAACTAATATTGAAAACACCTTTGTCATCTAGAAATAAAGTCCAAGCCATAAACCAATTTGCTCTTCCTGCTCTGACTTACAGTTTTGGTGTAACTGACTGGCCTGACAAGGTATTGAATAGGCTGGAGAAGAAAAACAAGAAAAATGCTTCACACTGATCAAACGATATATAAAAACAATGCATACCTAGATAATATATTTCATGCTCTGAAGGAGGTATGGGCCTCCTTGACATTGATTACATGTATAGCTCTTCAGTCGTAAAATTGCATACATGTCTGCTGACCTCATCAGAGGCATAGTGAAAGTTTTAAAACATGTGGAGAGGAAGTCTAAGATGACCTCTCAGTTTAGTTTAGCAGAGGCATTCCAGTGTCAAGCAGGAATGGAAATCAAACCAGAAGTAGACAAAAATCAGGCAGCAATTGAATGTGTCAAAAAGCAAAAAGAATATAAACAAAAGGATCAGATGAGAAGAAATGAAATGTGTAAAAGCCATAAATATAGTGGTAAGTATAGAGATCTGCTGAAACAGCCTCATGTTGATCAGGATTTCACGCAAGACTAGTTAAGAGCAGGTGAGTTGAAACCAAATCATGAAAGGTTAATAATGGCAGCCCAGTACTGGGCTACATGCACATTGGTTGACAAAGTCCATTGAACATGTAGGAGAAACAGACAAATGTAGGTTCTGAAAAAAAAAAAAAAAAAAAATGGAAACAGTCGCACAACTTATTGCTGGATGTGATATACTCATGGAAGAAGGCCTGTAGACATAAAGGCACAATAATGTGGCAAGATTGTTACATTAGGGATTGTGCAAACACTACAATATAAACGTAGCTGAGAAGCATTGGAAACAGGAACCACAAAGCATTATAGAGAATGATGAAGTGTATATCACATGGGATTAACCATTACTCACAGTTCAAAAAATAGATGCAAGAAAACCAGATATAGTAGCCCATGTAAACAAGACAAAAGTAGCACTGATCACTGAAATTGCTACATAAAATAAAATTAAGGTCAAGTTGTGTTTGGGTTGCTGTTACTTTCTTGTGGATGAGTTGTAGAGTTTTATTAAACTGTCTGTAGTGCGGAAGATGGTGTTAATGGTGTGGCTTGCATTCACATTTGGCAGGCCGTAAGGATTTCATGGGGAGAATGTTTTCTAAAGTACTGGCTGTACGGCGTATGCTCTACAGAACTAAAGGTCAAGTATCTGCCCATTTAAGACCTGTTTCGTCATACAGTTTCACCAAACTACTTTTAATAGAATAAATCATGCATTGCACTACCCAAAAGCATTTTGTCTGTGTGTGCAGTGGTACTTAAATGTAACATTAAAAGCTTTGCTCAGCTTTTGTATAGTGCTGCTAGTGAAATGCATTCCCCTGTCAGATTGAATGCATCAGGATACCCCAAATCAAGCAATTAATTATTCTTGTCAACTGTAATCACATCATTCTCCTTACAAAGGTGTCCTTTGACCCTAACAAAATACATGTCTACAAATACTAACAGATGTTGAAATATATGGTGCTGAAACAACTTGCAAAATATCTTTTTGGATGCAGCAAAAGGATCCCAAAGGTTTTGGTACTGAATGAACATGAATAGTACCAGTTTTTGATTAACTATATTGTAAACAAATTTCACATTTATTAATCATATGGTATTTGACTCCTGAAAAATAAGGCCCATAACAATCAGTTAAAATTGGTCTTATTAATACATTTTTTCAAAATGTGAAGGCAAATAGTAAGCTTGAACCAAATGAGATAAGAATGAATGTAGGGACACTAGGCCACTATCTGAATGGCAACATGCTGTACTATACTTACACTTCATTAATAATGTTACGTAATTCTAAACTCAACCCTTTAAGGCAATTGATCTGATTATGTATCTGAGGATGTATACCTACTATAAAAGCTGCTGACAGCCCTTTAGCTGCTGTGCCCCTTGATGGCTCAGAGTATCTGGAAAAACATTCAGTTGCATCTAACATGATTTATAACTAACTGGCCAAAGTTTCATTTTCTCTCCATATCACTTCTTTTATTCTGAACTAATTAGTTACTGGAGAGCAAACTCCTGTAATACCATTTAAGTATTTTATTTTATTTTATTTATTTATTTATTTGTTAATTTTACATTTGTTGACTAGTTGGGTCCAGCTGGGCCGAAGCCTTTTTTCAGTGGAGACCCGGGGAGAAAAGCTCCACAAATACATAGACATTCAAATGCATAACTACAAAGACATAAAAACATAGCTATATAAAACAAGATTGACTAATCTTTTCTTCTGGTTTCAAAATTTTCATCACTGTGTTTTGGTATTCCTGCTCTACTCTCATCTGGTTTAGAGGCTTACCATACTTTCTGAATATGTCCAGTGTAGCAAAGACTTGTTTTGTTTGATGTTTACTTTTTTCAGTCTCCAGACTACAAACCAAGACCTCTGGCTAGCCAAGTTTGAAGATGACTTTGTCAAGTCACCCTCTGACATCCAAACTTTCCAACATGAATTTACACTTGTAAATACCTGATGAACTAACAATGGGCATAAGTCGGATGCTAAAAATTAGAATATATTTGCCTTTGGTTCATAGGTTGATAGGTTCATAGGCTGGTACTAGGCTATCAGCCCTAGGGCCTATACAAGCCTAGCCATAACAATTCCCTGGCTATTTCTTCCCACACTATTTACTTCCCTGGACCCCTGTCTAGCAGGGCGACTGGCGTGATCCTCGGGGTGAATTTCATTTCTCCCATCCAGTCATCAAGGTTCCTTTTGAAGAGGGCCAAAGAGGCACTCTGCTTGACATGTATGGGCAATCTATTCCAGAGTTTGGGGAGTCTCTGGGTCAGGAACCTATCCCTCCAGCATGTTTTGTTTATTGTGATGACAAGGTTTAGATCCCTGGAGCTGTGGCTCTGAGGGATTGGGATTTCTTTAAGTGTAGCATGTCCAACAGCTCTGGGTTTGACATGGCCTTGTATGTTAAGCAGAGATCGCCTCTGAGTAGACAATATGCAACAGAGTATAGCTGGAGTTTTTTAAGGCGGTCAGCATAGGGCATCTGCTTTAGGCCTGTGATTCTTTTAGTGATGTATTTCTGTGGCCTTCTAGTTGTTGCAAATGTCTTGAGTGGTACATAACAAATGGGGCGTTGTATTCTATAATGGGTCTAATGAGGGATGAGTACAGTGGAACAATGACCTCCTTTTTTCTGGATGAAAAGCCCTTAGTAATGAGGTGTGCCACATAGAAGGATTTCCTGACTGTTGTGGCGATGTGGTTATCGAAAGTGAGACCACTGTCCACCTGTGTCCCTAAGTCTCTTATCACACTTTTGGTGTTTAGTGTACTGCCACCTATATGGTAATTCATGGGTACATGTTTTTTCCCAAAGGGGATAACTATACATTTCTTGGCATTGAGCTTGAGCCCATGGCTCTGACACCAAGCATCTGTTTCTGTAAGGTCCTTTTGTAGAGTATCCACATCATTTGGGGATTCAGTAATGGCTCCCAGGTTGCAGTCTATCAATTTCTCCCCTAACATATGACATAGACAATACCCCACTCCAACATGAGAATGCTGTTAGAGACCTTAGTACGTGGGATAAGTGTTCCCTTTTTTTTTATCATCACGTAGTGATAGTGGTCAGGAAGCCTTGTACTTAGTGCAGCTCATCATCAAAAAGATATCGCCCATAGCCAAAGAGATCATTCTCCCATCATAGTCAACTTTGATTAGGGCAATTATTGAATACAATACCCCCATTGGGATGTACTTTCCTAGACATATCAAACAACTAGAAAGACCACAGGGATCCCTACTAGCTTACAAAACCCTAAAGTACTAGAAATGATCACATGCACTGCTCCTTTATTTGGTGTTCATTAGCTCAAATGGTTAAGCAATAAGGCAATGTAAATATTTCATGAATATGTGTGGGTTTTAATTTCAATGTAGCCTGTTTAGGTCATCATGCCACTGTACTCAGCCCTCACCAGGCCCATCATAGAGTATAATGTCCCCTTCGGTCTGTACAGCTCCAGACACATGCAGGAATTGGAACATCCACAAAGGTTCCTTACAAAAAGAATATGGGGATTAAACACAATGTCTTATGCTGATTGCCTCAAAGCCCTGTCCGTTGGTGTCATAGAGACTTCTGATAGGTGATCTTTGCCTGGAATGCAAGGCATACTCAACCCTGTTTGGATGAATCTTTTGCATATCCACAAAGCAAACTATCAGAACTACTAGAATAAATTACCTAAATTTTGCTCACAACATGAATAGGACATGTTGGAGAAACATATATGATTCTCAGAGAATTCCTATTCTTTGGGACAGACTCCCCATCCATGTGAAGCAGAATTTCTATTGATCTCTACTTAAGAGCAACTTGAACTAATGGATGAGTAATCAGAAATTCACCCCTGGTCCTGCTCCTATGTCTCTCACAGACAGAGACAATCATTAAACCACCCTTTAGAAATCACATTTCTGGATCACATTTGGGTTGCACAGCTAGACTTTTAAGAGCCCTAGTAGTTGTTAGCCCAGTATGCACCTATGAGCCATTATAGAACAAGTAGTCCAGGATCTTTTGTATCTGCACAAATCAAACAGTCCCACAAATACCAGAACAATGGGTCTAAATTTTTACCAACAGGTAAAAAAAACAAGGTAGGCATATAGGTTTATTACAAACCACCTTCCCTGCCTCTGGAAAATATGGGTCTATATTACAAGATCGAATGTTTAGGTGATCGAACACCTAAACACTGAACTTGTGATATCAAACCTAAAAATGCCAAACAGCACAGGGAAAGGTGTCTGTTGGCCATGAAAATAAAAAAAAACAACTTTACACCTAAACTAAGTGGGGGGCTGTGCCCCCCCCAAACTAAATATATCAACTCTGAGATCACTCTACAGTAGGCAAAATGGCAAAGTCCGGCCAATGGCCAAGGGAAATCTTTCCCTGCCTTAAACTGTCCGTTTGCCATTTTTTGCTTTCGATATTACAAGTTCGATGTTTAGGTGTTTGATCATCTAAACATTCGATCTTTTAATATAGACCCGAAAATGCTCTGACTGCAAATTAAGCAGTATGATGCAAAATTTTCCTCAGATAAGAACTGGACAATTGGATGGATATTCAAAAATGCATCCCTGGCTGTACTGGCTTAGCCCTCCACAAGAGAGGAGGTTCAATCTGAGTGTGGCAATGAGTAAATGGTCACAAGACTCAAATGTCTTGTATTTTCTATGATGCTGTGATGTATATGTGAGGTTTTAGCATGACAAACTGTGGTCAAATCTAACTAATAAGGTCTGCAAAGTTTTACCTTTCACAGAAAAGGCCTTGGAAGAAGTAAGTCAAAGAAGGACTAAAACAGGCAGTGTGAGTCTCCACTCCTTTTGAGATAAGTTAGGAATTCAATATGCAATAGAAAAGTTAGGAAATGTGGCAATTCTTGTGAAAAGTTCATAAATATTTTTTATTTCTGATGAAGACTTGAGAGAACAATCACAAATGTAATTCATTTTGTTTATTTTTTATTGTATCTTACATTACATCCAAGCACTTGAAAACTATACTTTTGTGGAGGTGAAACCAGATCACATGGAGGCAGGTGTGTAAAAATTTGAGGAGATTGGAATCAAAATGTTGTGACACTAACAAAATTCAGGTATCCTGATTTTTGGTATTATTATTAGGGATCAGCAGAGGAAGGAACAGAGATACTCTAAATTGAAGTGGTGTGTGTTAATGTTATCAGGATAAAAATTATTATAACACAAATTGTTAACATGGCTGTTTGTCATATAATGAATTATTGGTGGGAGTATATAACAATTTAACACACACAGTTTGCTATGGGGTTTGAAAAATGCAAACCTGAAATAGTCTCAATACAAAAAGCATCTTTTACACTTACACTTAGCTAGAATAGCTACCGAGATCTTCTGTCCACTCAATATCTGCATTGGACAATGAAGGCTATTTTGAGTCATAAAGCCAATGGGCATACCCTAGGTATGATGGGTCTCTGAAAGTGTGAATTATGTGGTAATCATTAAGGCCATTTATAAGGGAGAAAAATGAACTATTACCTCAAAATGTCTTGAATCAAGGCTTCTCAGAGAGGAGGTTACCTCTTTCTGGAAGATAATTAGTTTTCAGAAGAGGTGTAGCTAGAGATTTAAATATGGTAATGAAAAAGTAGATACCTTGTCAGTCAGAAGGCTTAACCACTCAAACAATTGGTTGAGGAGAGTTATGTATCAGTTAGCATGGCAGCAGTTCATACAGGTACTACCTCATGACACAGGAGAATAGAGCATGCCTACTTCTCATTCCCCTATGGTAAGTGCTATAACTACAACTGTTGAGTAGTGGAAACTCAGTACCAGAGCTTAAAGCATTGCCAGAAGTAGTCCAGTCATTTAGGAGAGAAGGTGGTTGTGTTTCTGATGAGGCACTAGCCAGGACCTTCAGCTTGTTAATGCAGATGCACATGTATTAATAAATTCATAAATATACAAACAAGTACTTAATTAAGTAGGCAACAGTGTTAGACTATGCCTCTCTGATAGTAGGAAAGGATGCTTATTCTCCAATAATCCCCAAGAAAAATTGTTGAATATGCAATTATCAACGTATGATTTTTCAATATTTTCACACATGACATTTTATGTTACCTAAGCATTTTCCATACTGAGTAAAGGTCCCCCCCACAGAGGATAAAATTGCAATTTTAAGGACAATTAGATCCCCGGGACTGTCAAAGTGTATAGCAAAACATTCAAAGCTTAGTGGGGAAAATCTGATAAGGTTTTCCAGTAACAATTTATGGAGGCAGAAGAGGAAAAATATAGGAGGCTTTTATTAACTTCTAGCCTTCAGGTACCTGTATGAGTGCATCTTGCATGACAAAACAATAAAATTGTGTTGCATATATCCACATAGTTTGAAGATATCTACACAGGTATATCCATGTGGACCTAGCAGGAATAAAGTAGTGCTTCCTAAAACATTAAGCTCATCTTCTAGAATAGTTCAGTGTTGGCTTCATAGTTGCTGGGACTCAAGGGGATTAAAAAAATGATTTGTAATGTGATGGATATGACTGATGAATACTTTATGTAGTAGTCTCTTCCAACAATAAACTGACAGTGAGTCTGGAAAAGTTATTAGAGAGTTATTAGAGAGTCTTGACTACTGGGCAAGGACGGCTATACAGAAAATAGAAATAAAGTGTCTTTTTTCATAGATGAATGTTAGAACTCCATTCCAGATATGTTGTTTAAGGAGGCAGATGGCCCAAGAAGGTCAAATAACCACTGGAAAATCTAAGTAATAGGTGGTGAACATGGGAGCAGAGTTAATGTGAATGAAAACACAATTTTGGGGGAAGGGGTGAGTAGCTGGAGGTGAGGCTCAACCTGTACCCTGTTTTTTTTTTTTTTTTAACCATTTGAAATGATATGGTGTATTTTAACAAGTTTGCTAGAAATTTCTTAAACAGTAAGATGCATTTCATATTAAACTCATGGCTCTACCATGAAATGCCAACTTCCTGAAAGTCATCGTAACAAAATGATTAAAAAAAAAAAAGCCCAAAATTGAAAAGGGCAAAAACATAACTTTTACTTATTTTTTTTGCATGGGGACAAGCCCCAGTTCACACCAATGTAGGAGACAAGCCCCACCGCACATATCCCAAAATGGTCACGCCAACTCAAATAAGTGAGAAATCTCCCAAAACCGGTGAAACACTCCTGGCACATACATTGCACCAGCAATGATTTCCTATAAGAAATCACGTTCGGCATTATGCTTTTTTTTTTTTTAGCTCAAGGAATTTCACCTTGAGCATGTGCAGTGGAGCCCATACTCATACCGTAATTAACTAATCCCCACTCTATAGACTCTATATTTCAAACTTTACTTCATACGTTTAGTTACAATTATCAGAAGTAAATACACAGTTATAGAAAATTTGTGAAGAAAATGGACATAAAAGCATGTGATCGTAAGATATTAATTTCATTAGCTAAAGTAATGCAAAAGGAAATATATTCATTCTGCTAGTTAAATGTCTCTGTTCATTAATAAGGCTCAGTTTAAAAGAAAAAAAAACTCAGTTACTGGGCCCAGAGCTTTGTGTTAATGTAAGCGTTTGTTTCTTTGCACTAATTACTGCTTATTGTAATGTTGTCTTGATTACTGCATTGTTTCATTTGCACTATTTTTTTTCTCCACCCTCTGTATAGAACTCACTCTTTAGCATACATTATCTGGTTTTGAAAGAAAAGTTACACAGTTTAGAGGATGACCATAAACCTGAACTGTAAAATTGTTAACACTTTAAAAGATGGCTTCTTAACTGCAGTAAAAAGAATTCTAATATTGCCTTCCACTGCAAATAAACTACTGTCCTACTTTTATACCATAAAGTGTTACTGCACTGTTAACTTTATTTCAATTAAGCATGAAAAGACGAGAAGACAGCTGCCACTGCCTATTGCTTTGAAAGGGTTTTGCTCATGTACATGGTTAATATAATGACTCTGGTTTAATATCCTGTTTAATTCTTTTGGAATCTACTGGACTATTGTATATGTATGACTTAGCCAGATTGTGCTTCTGAGTCACCTTGATGTGCTTCAGAAAAAATGACTAAATCATAATTATCGTATACTAGACATTCCAAATTTAACAAATACTGTCTGAGCCCATTAACTTTGAGTTTTTCTCTTTTTAACTGAACCTTATTATGAACAGAAAAAACATTTGACCAGTAAAATAAATATCTTTCCTTTTGCATTACTTTTGCTGATGCAATTAATATCTTACAATTCCTTAACAATTCTACAAAAAAATAATACTTACTGTAGGTGATATGAATGTCAGTCCACTGGACATAAACTATTATTCCCCTCCATCTAATGTGAGCTTACTTGGTTTCATACAACTAATTAATAGCCCCACACATGATAGCAAGACATCAGATTCCCTATTAGACTGGATCCTAGCACCAGACCCTAGCAAATACTTCACCTCATATACAATGTCCGACTGTCTCAATGCTAATCTCCCAATCTATACATCCAGACATCTCACACCTTCACTTCAACAGCACGCTTATAAAACAGCAAGCATGCAACCTTTCCAAGTTTAAACCAGAAATGTTCATTACTGACATCATCTATTTACTGGAGTTGCCTAAAAATCTTTCCCTTAGATGATGTGGTAAATGAATTCAATACAACTTTCCTGAATATGGTAAATAGTCTAGCATCTCCTAGAAAGAAGAGACTAAAAACAAATAATGCAATTTTCTATTCAAAAAGAGTAGAATGTTAATGCAGGATAGAGAAAAAGCGTGAAAAGAATGGCAAAAATATAAAACACCACAATATCTTGTAAACTTCAGAATGCTTCACAATCGTACTAAAAAATTAATTAAATTAATGACAACAAAAACTATACTAAAATAACTTAATGAATAGTAAACACAACCCTAAAAAAACCTCTGGACAGCCATTAAAGAAATCATGCATCCTGGCCATAAATTCAACCGTAAAATCTCCCCAATAACTAACTACTCAAACCGCAATACAATTAAACTCTTATTTTATAGATAGTATAACATCTCTAACCAAGGTTTCCCCAACATCTAATCCTAACCATTTCCAGCATCCATGTATCACAACATCCACTTTCACCTTCAAACCTGTGCCCAAATCCTATATAGAACTACTCTTAAACAAACTCAAACCATACCCTACTTCAGCTGATGACCTTCTAAATGCATACCTTAAAATAGCAGCTAGTAGAGTTGCCTACCCTGTCTCAATCCTTATAAACAGTTCAGTACAGAAATCCCACATTCCATCCCTCTGGAAAAAGTCATACATTATCCCTCTGCACAAAGGAGGAAATTCAAAAGACATTACTAACTTTAGACCTAAAGCAATCATATCCGCCCTCTCTAAACTACTTAAAAAATGCATTCAAAAACAATTGCTAAACCCACACAACATGGACTCCATCCTTCATGTAATACTAACACTGCACTTCTAACTTATATAGACACTGTCAATAAAGCTAGATATAATGGAAAATTAGTCTGCTCCTTAATTCTAGACTTGTCTAAAGCCCTTGACACAGTTAGTGACAGCAAACTTCTACTTCAAATGTCCTCATTAGGTCTATCTCAGCCCACATTTCTATAGTTCAAAAGCTACCTCCCCAACAGCTATCAGTCAGTAAAATGGCATTCCACCCTCTCTCCATACCTCCCGGTCACACCGGTGTACCACAAGGCTCTATCCTTGGTCCTCTCCTCTTTAACATTCTCACCAACACCCTACACACATCCACACAACAAGCCTCCCTAATACAGTACACATATGACACCACATGCATTTGCACATCTGAAAACATGGCACATCTCCAAAAAATTACTTGGGAATTGGGAACTTTAAAAGCAACTGAAACATGGCACATGCTCAACCCTAACAAAAAAAAAATTTCCCCCAAATCCCTCTCTCAGTAAATGACAAACTTTAATGTCCTCCCTGTTGATGATATAACAATTGAAATCACTTCTCATAGCAAACTATTAGGGATAATAGTGAATGATAATTTTAAAATTGATCTGCATATGCAAAATTGTATAAGAAAAAATTGTCAAAAGCAAGGCATGCTTTATAAATCCAAAAACTTTCTCACTGACACAACTAAAGATACACCTGCTACTATTTATCTCTTCCCCGCATTTATTTATGATGTGCCCATCCTTACTAATCTTCAGTTTCATGAAAATCAAAACTTGAATAATGCTATAACAAAGTTGCTAAATTTACAGCAAATACCCCTTTCAGAACCCACCACTGTATAGCACTAAAAAACCTAAATTGGTTAGAACTAGCCCATCAACAAGCATATACACAGCTTCTTACAACCTATAAAATTATCCAGAATCCGTCTGGTTGTCAAGCACTAAATAATGTACTAGACAATTATGTTCCTAGTCGATCATTATGATCCAATGACCAAAAACTCATGTCTGTTCACAAACCTATCAAATCTGCTGGACACTGTCTGTATTCGCACCATGTTGCTAAGGCTTAGAACTCCTAGATTTCTATCCATTAGGTCAATACCCTCCCTCCCATTCTTCAAAACCACTCAGATACACTTCTGGAGCTGGATCTGCTCTTGCTCAGCACCAGGGTAAATCACATCCCTAAATGTGGGCAAATACCTCTTCCTATTTTATTATCTCCTTTCTATCCCTTAGTACCTCAGTTCCTTACCTCTGTCAATTTCTCTCCCCTGGCTTTCTCTCTATATATACCATAAGCCACTTTTTCTCACTTTGTATTGCAATTCCTGTTTGTATTATACTAACTTACCTTTAATTTCTCGATAAACTGGCTACAATTTCATTGTCATGTAACTTGCATCTGTTCTTATTCAATGTCTTCATGTTATGTCTAATTTGGTATAATTATTTCAACTACAGATGTTTTCTGTAATATTTTTGAAGATTGTAAATGTTATGTCCTTAAAATGTTTTGTAATACTTTGGAGCTTTTTTCCCCGGGCCTCCACTGAAAATGGGCTCCTATCTAATTGGACTTTCCTGGTAATTAAGTCTCCATAAATAAATAAATTAATTCTATCTTCACATTACCACCAACATTTGCTGAGCAGCGATATTGTTCAAAGAATTTTAGGAGAATTTTCTAATAGCATGCACATCTTACTATTACAATTTCCATTATAGAATGTGCAGTTGTTGGGTCTACTACAGGTGAACACTTGACTAGTACCTCATAGCACATCTGGTTGCTGCCACTTACTTGAAAAAGCAAGTACTTGAGCTTCTGCTAGTCCAAATCTCCCATTTCTAGGTAGACCACCTTGCGCTCAACCATATAAAATAATTATTCCTACCAGAACCTAATTTCTCACCCTAAAACTCCAACTTAGCTCCCAACCAAACCCCTCACTCCTTTACTTTAAACTTACATTTCCCCAATCTAACCTTAATTTACCTAATTGTTTCCTAACCATATAACTCAAGGCTTTGCTCCTTAAACCTAAATTCCACAATAATTCCCAAACTCCAAAACTTTCCTCTCACTACCAAAACCTAAATCTCTCTCCCTCTTCCCTAAATCAAAAACTCCCATCCCACTTCTGCCCTGAAAATTCCTCTCCTACTACCTAATCCTAAACCTAAACTACCCCTGCTGCTCCATTAGCCAAAAATACCCCTCCCACTCCATGAGTCTGAAATCCCCCTCCAGCTTCCTCCCCTTGGCTGATTGCCCCAACTCATATTTAAATTTGAGCACAGGCCTACAAGAGCTACAAGGCACTCAACTCCCTGGCTTCAATGCAATTATTTTCACAGCATGCAGTACTGCCAAAGAAGTTACTGTTGCAAGTTGCATTTGAATGAAGGGCACCTTATGAAGTTTTATTATAGCCTACAGATAAATGTACTTTGTTTAAATGTGTCTATCCTTTACAAAATGGATTTGTCTACTACACTCTAACCAAACAATAACCTGAGTTATCCAGAACAAGTCATGTCATTGACTTCTGTAATAGGTGCACTTCTGAAAGTACTGCCTGAAAACTAAAACCTCAATGCACCCTTTCATTACTGAGGAAAAGATACTTTCTTGTTTAAAGAGTGATTTGGGCTCCATTTAAAACTGTAATAATGTTAACATTTTTTTTTTCAATTCTTTGTATTTTTGAAAGTTTCTTTGAGGACAGCTCTGATGAAAATTGTATATTTTTATATTTTGAACTATTATACTTCATAACAGAAAACTGGATGGGATCATACCCATCTATGCTGTAGAAGCATAGGATTTCTATATAGCAGAAAAGGTCAGGGTAAGTGGATGTGATGGGGAGTTAACCAGTCGGGTGACTGAAAAGAGCAGAAGGACATGGGCAGTAGTGTGAAAGCTCGGGGTGTTTTGATAAGAGGGCCACATATTTCATTCAGCCTGTCCACATATGGCTATAGAGCTGGTTAACACAGTGCAGCTTCGGATAAAGATCTAGGATGGGAAGCAATGAAAATAACTATAATGACTTATATTGAATCTAAAGCTCATGGCTCAGTAAAGAAACCAAACAAATCCTCAAGTCCAGAGACACTGCCTGGCGTTACTATCAAAAAAACAAAGAAACACAAACCCTAACTAAGTACCAAGAACTGCTGGACAAAAATCCTACTACACAACATTACAAACTAAATGCCAACACAACCCACAAAAATTTTGGCAAAATGTAAACCAGCTACTAAAATCCACCCAAAAGGCTACCCTGACACTAAAGTTCCCATCGAAACACAATTCAACTCCCACTTTGTGAACTCAATTCTATCCTTAGTATCACAGGACAGTTCCTTCCTCACTATCCCCCCCAACACAAATAACTCTAATACTAGCTTTACCCTCAAAACTGTTTCCACCACTTCAATCAAAGGCATGCTCTCCAAACTAAAAACCTCATCAACAGCAGCCGACCTACTCCCCAGCTATTTCTTGAAACTTACAGCAGATGCTATTGCTATCCCAGTCTCCACTCTCATAAACAGATCAATTGTTGAAAACTATGTGCCCAAACTCTGGAAAATATCCTATGTTACACCCATATATAAACCTCCACTGAACTTAATAACTACAGACCCATTGCTTTACTCTCCCCTGGCCAAAATCCTAGAAAAATGCATCCATACCCAGATACTAAACTATCTCCTAGACTGCAACATCCTGTCACCTACTCAGCATGGTTTCAGACCTGCCCATAGTACCACTACAGCTCTCCTCTGCTTCACAGATGCAGTAAACCGTCTCAAAATGAAGGCCTGCAAGTGTCAAGGATATGTCCAAAGCATTTGACACAGTCAAATCCTGCAAAACAAACTAAACCAATATCATCTATCGAATTCCACTCTTACCTGGTTCCAAAGCTACTTAACTGACAGGTACCAAGCTGTGAAATGGGAAAATTCTCTCTCTCCTCAGCTGCCCATAACTATAGGAGTCCCACAGGGTTCTATCTTAGGACCACTACTATTCACAGTCTTCACAAATGACCTCCACACCTCCACACAGCATGCATCTATAATTCAGTATGCAGATGACACTACCTTAATCTGTGCTGCACAAAACATTCCCACCCTCCTGCAAACAACTCAACTAGCATTCTCTGACATTGAAAACTACCTTACCAAAGCCCAACTTATCCTCAATCCAAAGAAAACTCAGCTTATGATTATAACCAGTTCTAACAAAAACACTAACAGTCAATTCACTATCTACTCCACCAATTGCTCCAGTGGCACAGGCTAAGCTATTGGGAATAACCATAGACTCCCACCTAAAATTTGATAGTCATCTGAACTTAACTTAACTATTAAAAAAAGTACATGCCAAACTGGGGTCACTCTACCGTATCAAACCATTTCTTACCAACAACACAAGATCAGCCATTGCTAACTTCTATCCACCCTACTGTATGCATCTCCCATTCTGACTAATCTCAACAAAACTGAACTAAGCAAAATGGAAGCTTGCTATAACATTTGCTGCAAATTGCTCATATAGAACTCATCACTGTACTGCTTTGAGACAGCTCCCCTGTCTTGAACTGCCCAACCTCCTAACCTACAATCAGCTCTGCCTCTGTCATTCTATCTATTACCTCCCCAATAAGTGTCCTGCCCTCAAAAACCTAGTACAACATCACTCAGCCAAAAGGCCTCTTAGATCATCAAGCAAACTACTACTAGAAGTCACCAACAGCTACAATAGCTTTGGAGATGCACTATATAGTAGTTCCGTGGCTAAAAAATGGAACTCTGTCCCTACTAGCATTCAAAACACATCATCCAAAGCCTCCTTTAAAGACCTCATCAGGCAACATCTCAAGCAAAGTTGGCAGTGCCATGATTGCTCCCCAGGCTAGTGAAAGCGGATAACATATGCATACTAAATCTAGAGCAATTGATAATAGTTTTTCAATCTTACTCACAAACACTGGCTAATCTACAATGTATGTACTGTACCTGTGTACTATGTATGTATTCTACCTACATTCCAAAGTTCAGCTGTACACCACAAATCTATTACTTACCTTTATTTTTAAAATTAATATCTTTTTTGATTGTTCTCTCCACTGTAACTGTTTGTGCCGCATACCACTGTAAAAACATGTCTCTTGTAATTTGTGTGTATACTGATTATGTCTAAATAACTAAATGTGTCTGTAATTTTTCTTTGTGGAGCTTTTCTCCCCCTCTGCTGAAAAAGGGCCTTTTCAGACACCCCCGGTTAACAAATGTAAAATAAAAAATAAAAATAAATAAATAAATAATAAAGAAGAAGATGCATCCAGAAGACAGAAGTATGATACTGGCAGTTAAGTTGTACTATGTTTGTGAGTATATTACGTTAATGCACGTTTAGCTGTTGCTTTTTCATTCCTGAGGGGTCTACTTTAAGTTATTTATAATACATTCCATAATACAAGGTCTACCAACCACATGTTCATTCCACTTCCTCTGATGATCATGTATTAAGTAAACAAAGACTGAAATTTAAAGTATTGTTGTAACTCCCCCACACCAACTGATGTGTGGGGATCTGCCACCTCTACATATCCACTTTTTGTATACTTCTTCAAAATAATATGGTTATTTCCTTTTCTTCTATATGGTGTGATTCAGAAGCATAGCTTAGATGGGACAAGGGGGTAGGGGTACTGTCCCAGTTGCACGGTGTTAGGGGGTGTTATTGGCAGGTGCTGATAGTGCATGAGTCCAGTGGCAGCAGTGATTTAGAAAGCAGCAGGTGTTTTACTGCTTCATAAATGAATGCTGAAACTTATGTATGGCTCTGCTGTAGTGCTTAGCGTGAGGTGAGCATGGTAGCAATTGTACTGGACTTGTAATGCTTACTATGCATTTAGGCTACCTCTGTTATACAAGGAATGTGTATAATGTATCTACTGTACATAGTAGGATTAATTGTATCAATGTAGCTGCTGTATATGCTGACTGTTTGTTTTTTTTGAACTTCTTTTCTCTGTTTCAATTGCACTGTTATGACAATAACTTACTGTTTCCTGTGTCTGCAGGGTTCTGCATCCTGCATATCTTCTGAATATGTACAGTTGTTAAATATTGTTGCAACTAGTAAGTTAAATCTTTTGTCCAGGGAAATAGCTGAAAAAATGATATTGCAACAGTCCTTTCACTTAGTTAGCAAGTCAAATAAATAAATAAAATGTAAAGATAAGGTACATGTGGCAGAGCCCCAAAATCATAGCTGCAGAAGAGTGCAGTAGCCCTGGAAAAAGATGCCCTTTTACTTTACATTTCATAATATACCTCACAGTGAAATACCACGTGATAGCAAGTTAGTCCATAGTAGCTCAGTCACAGTAAGTACAGTAAGTTAGTCCACAGTAGCTCAGTCACAGTAAGTACAGCAAGTTAGTCTATATTACCTCTGTCACAGTAAGTTAGTCTGTAGTAGCTCAGTCACAGTAAGTACAGTTGCAATATACACAAGCACACATTTCATGAGTACATCTGTGCTTGTTACACATTTATTCCAAATTTACTATGGTGAGTGCTCACTTTATTCTATCCATGTGTATTACTCTGTTGGACATGGGCAGAAGTATTTTGTATTGTTTCAGTCCCTTCAGGTTGGTTTCATCCTTTCTTCATTGTTGATGCTATGCCAGTAACAGTTTCACTGAAAGTTGTCACTTTGCAAGCCTAACAGTAGAGATGTTTACACAAATTGTGCTCTACATGTTCACACCACAGATTCTGTTACTTGAGAATTTACATAAACTTTTCTGGTTTACAACTAGTACTTTGTGCAGCATGATTGCTACCTGGCCCATTTATGACCCCTTTACCTGTAACCATGCTACATTGTATTACATTGCAAGTATAGTTGCCCATTACTTATGGCTAGCATGACTGTATTATATGTAGAAAACTGTAGAAATGGGTCATAGGGTATTCTAAACAATGTCCTGCAAATGTGAGAAAATGTAGAAAC
>NC_056732.1:1169882822-1170020322 GCF_019279795.1 Protopterus annectens | reverse complement strand
GTGTTTTAACTTGCATTAAAACATTCTAACTTATTTAAATGCTCATCAGTCAACGAATAAAGATTTTTGGAGCAAACAGCCTTTGTTCACTTTTTTCCTGTGGGGAATTCAGCAAGATGTCTCCAAGTTTTCCCTTTATATTTTACTCCATAGTTGTTAACAAGGATATGGCACTGATACATGTGCATTTTCTTTAATAATTCTACTTAAGTATAATATTGATTACCCTAAAAGATACAAGATAGAAAGAAAATAGTAGTTTCCCTATTATGACAGTGTTTGGCTGATGCGTTTATCATATTACCCTTCCTAATATATATGTAAATAAATATTGTAATATACAATTACACAGTATTTGGAACACTATCCCTATCTAAAATATAGAACAGCTATTTAAATGATTTAAATAAAATGTATAATTTGTCTAGAACAAATGTGAATCAACCAAGCCTGTATTTCTTCAGAGTGCTTTGCTGCAATCTATACTATGACGTGTTTCATCTTCAGGTATTGCACAAATATACACTAACTGGGCATGGAGGAAGGATGAGATATGTTTTTGCCCCTTGACAGCTTGAGTTCTATTTTAGAGGGAGCGATGAAATCATGATATAGCAGTAGGTTATGAAGTCTGCGTAGGAGAACAGAGTATGAGACATTGTCGAAGACCTTAGGTAAATCAAGGAAGAGGACAGACGCTAGGTTTCTGTCATACCTATTTGTGTTTACTGTATTGGTGAGACTAAGTAAAGTGACTGAACTACTGTGGTGAGGACAGAAGCCATTCTGAGATGAAGAGAGGAGATTATTTTGTGACAGGTAATGTAAGAGTTGTGACTGAATGTATTTTTCAAGTATTTTTGAAAGGGGAGAGAATGGCATTAGGCTTGTAGTTTGAGAGTTTAGTTGACTAGGAGGAGCTGGAAGAAAGTGCAAGTGTATCAGTGCCATATTCTTATTCACATATATGGAGTTAAATAGAAAAAAGTGTGAAGAGAAATACGTGTTTTCACTATGAGTAGATGAAGTACAAAATCACTAATGATTTGAATCTTCAAACTGTATTCCCTGCAAAAAAAAAAAAAGCCAAAAAAAAAAAAACTTTTTAAGTGCTTTTTTGTAGGACAGCAATTTCCCCTGCACCATCAGTGTGCAGGGTGCACCCCCACATCCCCTAAACTTATATATTGATCAACTGTACAGTCACAACAACTCAAAGAAGGGGAAATTACCCCTGAAAAGGGCATAATTTCCTGTGGAAGAGCTCTGATTCTCAGCAGGTTGTACTGTGGGCAAATGAGGCTCAGAGTTAAGGCCACTAATAAAAACTTGTGGGTGAAGATGTCTGTGTTGAAAGAAACATGTACATTTACAGTTATTTCACATACCATGATTTAGTTCCATTGATCTGTTATTGTTTGACATCTGGTTACTACCCCGATATGGTAAACCTGCAGGTAGCAGATATGGCCCTTAAAATGCCTCCAAATTATTACATCTCAGAAAGTCTTTGTTAACTTTTCTCTAAGCTTATTGGAAATGAAAATGAAGAGCAATCTTTATAAACTAATTAATTAATTAATTAATTTTGTGATTACTTCTTAATCCATTTCAGGGCCATAAGGGAGATGGAGGCTATGACAACAGTCAGTGAGCACAAGGCAGAAAAATTATAGCTGAAGAAGGAGCCAACACCCTTTAGGACACACAGACATACACACATGCATGCGCGCGCGCACACACACACACACACACACACACACACACACACACACACACACGCTCAACAACTAGTTTCTAAGAATATTCTCTGGAAGCATATCTTTGAAATATGAGAGAAAATTAGAGCACCCTCCAAAAAAAAGAAAAACAGTCACACAGATGGAGGGCATGCCACCTCCACACTGAATGCACCTCAACTGAGAACCAAACTGGAGAACTAAGCAAAAATGCAAATAACATTATAAATTATTTCTGCCCAAAACACCCAGTTTAATGTCAGGCAACTGTATCCCAGATATCTGTCTTCTTAGCTTGTGATCAATGAGATGGAAAGTAACAGAATGGCTAGACATACCCCTACCCAAGTATACTGCAAGTATACTATTTTATTAATATGTGTGTATGAAAAGTACTGACCTTGTAATTAGGTAGTGGGAAGCATTTCAATATCATTGTTGAAGTAGATAATACCTTTCACTTTCAAGTTGCATTTCTTCATCACTTTTTCCCCTTGTGCTTCAGAAAATATCATAAAAAAAGTCAAAAAGTAGTTATTATTAACAATGAATTTTTGTTTGTATGCAGGGTATATATAAAGTGGAACAGCATTATTTTCTCTTTCTAATTTTTTTCTTTGCATACTTTGTTAGTCCTTTTGGGAAGCGAGATCAGCTCTGCTTTGTCCAGATCAGAACAGAGACTACTACTGTTAAAGGCTCACAGACTGCTGGAATCCATCTGGCACATAATTTCAGACACCCTTAAGTTATAATACCCTGACAACACAAATATATTACCTATCAGTATACATACATTGTTGCTGCGTTTTTTTACTATGTAGGTGCTCCATTCCATAGCAATATTATACAAATCCAAAAAGAAGTGCTGTTTTTTTTTCCTTATATAAAGGTGTTCTTTTTACTGTTTCATATACACCTGAAGAAGCTTTGTGTGAAAGCGCTAGTGTGTGTTAATAAAGACAGTACTTATATAAAGGTGTTCTTTTTACTGTTTCATATACACCCGAAGAAGCTTTGTGTGAAAGCGCTAGTGTGTGTTAATAAAGACAGTACTGTCAGGATATCGTTTCCATCGTATTATTCCGGATTTTAGAGCCTTACCCCAGCACTTCTTTTTGGATTTATACTTCTTTTGCTTTTTGCTGGGATATTTGGTGCTTTTGGGCATTGTTTTTACCACTATTATACAAATACAGTTCTTCAGCAGTGTGGAAGTCTTAATAAAAATGTACTGACATACAAAAATCTGCATGCAGCTTAATAAAATTTAAAAGTTTAATTTAACTGGCCATATTATCTGATCCTCCTAAAACCCATGTCAGTTACAACTCAAGACACAAGGACAAAAATAAATACAGTGGATATTTTTTAGCTAAGCCAATGTGTCAGCAAGTTTTTGGGAGAACACAGGAGTACATGGACAAAACTCATTCAGACAGAGTCAGCATACAGACTCCACACAGGCAGTGAGGAAAGGACAGCTTAAACCCTGCAACATCATGCTGTGAGACAGAAATTATACCACTAACCCCTCCATCCACCCACCCATCCATGACTCCTTTCCCTTATATTTGTACATCAGGTTTGGGGGGGGGGGTCACATCAACAGTGGTAATCATCTAGAGCAACTTGGTGACTAGCCTCCATGGTACCCCAATATGAGCTGACAAATTGTCTTTCCCTAAGATTTACCATGGCTATGTAGGAAAACATCATATGAAATAACGACAGGAAACCCTATTGTGAGTAATGTTTGTTGTGGTTTTAATTGCATTCCCTTCCCTTGTTTACTGTGTAAACAAACTGATTTATCAATGTTCTGTTTACAATGGTGACATAAAGGCTTTTTTGTAAATGGTTGAAAATTAGATGAAACACTGTTGGATGTTCCTCAACCCTTTAGCTCAAATACTGTGAGGCATCCCATGACTCTTTTGGAGGCATACCATAAAATTCTTGATGCCTTCATACAAGCTTCCCAGAGCCCCATTTCCCAAATGATCCATTCCCAAAGCTCCACTTCCCAGACACTGGACTTGCAGGTTACTACTTTCTGTAGGAAATCATTGCTGTTGCAGTTTCTTAGTATGACCTGACAATGAATCCTTGGTTTTGAGGGACTTTTCCTTTCTTCATGTTTGTGCAAACATGGAGGCAGTATACATAAGTTAGGGGGTGTAGAGGATTACTGACAACATGGGAGGGGGTACAGGGAGCCTTATTCCCTGCAAAAATTATGAACTTTTGACTTTCTTTGGTGAGCTGGATCCCAAGCAAATCCATGTTGTTTCATCAATATTCCAAAACATTGAATCACTTATGGTCGAGACCATATGATCAAAGTTACGGAACATCAAAAACAACAATAATAACCAAAACTATATTTCTGCAGGGGGAAAGCCCTCCTGCACCACCTATGTAGGTGGCTTTACCACCACACCCTCTAATAATTACATATGCCAACTACGAGAGTCCACTGCAGTGGGGGAAGGGCAAATTCGCTAATCCCCACTGTACTGCAATCTCAGCATAAACAGTGTGATGTTCTGTAACTTTGATCACATGGTGTCAATGCTATGTGTTTCAATGTTTTGGAACATTGATGAAACAACATGGATCCAATCTGGAGCAATATAGGTTATCATGACAAGCCCACAGCAAGCTAATCTTAGGGATTAGTAGGTGAGGCCTGTCTACACTATCAAAATGGAAATAGACTAGGCACTTTAATAATGAATCTTTAACTTTGAAACAAACATTAGATTGGAACGATACATAACAGACCTCATTTTAATGAAGTGTATATAATGTTATACCATTAAAGCTCATGCTTCAGTATATGCCACAAAGTTAGTTATGGTATTTTTGGGGATTATACCACAGAACCTTCCTAAACACAAGTCTGCTATTTAATTATGACTGGCAAGTTGTTTTATAATAGATAAATCAGAGAAGTTAATGGTCAAGTTGTGCATTTATTCACTCCTATCTCATGTAGAACAACTGTCTCCTGAGATTGTAAACATTGTAAATAATACTGAGAAGTACAAAATAAAAACTGCAACTAACATATGCTGCTGAATTAGTTTTGTTCTGCTAAGAATACAAATACAGCCAATCTTTGATAGCGATGAACAGAAGGTCTAATAGAAGTTTCAGAAGATTAGCAAAATGAACACATGTCCTATATTTCTCATTTCTCTTCCTGTAGCTTCATTCCCTTAGGATAAAAAACAATAATGCAAATTATAATTGCAAACACGATACTACACTGAATAAATGTGACCCCTAACATCCAGAACTTCATTATCATAAGGATAAGTGAGCTCAAATATTTTTTCTTTATATATTACATTGGTTCCAGCAAGATGAGAAGAAAGGTGAATGACATTATTTCATGCCTTTACAATTTCTGCTCTGATGTAGTAGCATTCTGCTATGGTGCTGAAGAGCATTTCTGAGCAATTAACATTACTGCCCTGAAGGTAAAGTCGAGAGCAATCAGCAGCAGCTTGCTTTGGTAAAGAGAATTTCAATTATACAGCAGTGTTTTATGGAACTGCCATAGCCTAACAGATACAGTCCTGTTGTCATTCATAATTTCCAGTCTTCATTGGGAATCTAATATTGTCGGGTGTCAGCACTGCATATCATAAGTTAGCACTGGCAGAATTCCAGACTTAGCTTTCATTCATCACCACTAACACCAACTTGAAGATGTGAGAAGTAATGCTGCTTATTATGTTAGAGTTTCTCTGAACGATGCAGGCCTGTCATGAGGTTTACTTCCGTGGATTCACATATAGAATGTAGTTGCATGCACATTACATTACTGTCGTCCACATAACCACATCCACAGTAAGCAGAAAGAATGATTCTTCAGATACTAGGTTCTTAAAAATCTTTACCTTACTTAAAACCTGACAGGATATTTAATCAAAGGGACTACCTACTGCATTAGTGAACAAGTTCTAGGATACAGGATGATTAGTTCAGACGAAGGTCATGAAATCAGATATTTCTAATAATGAACTATCTCTAATTCAACTTTAAAGATGTACTAGGCACACATCTCCATAAACTCTGCCTATGATTTCACTGAAATTTCAAAGTGATCAATAAAATGACCGGTGTTCCCAGACTGACTCTGCAAAAGGTCCATGGAAGTCAGTGCTCTACCCCAGAAAACAAATACAAATAAATAAATAAATGAATACATAAGTGTCAAGGTAATATTATTCATCATATTGAGAAAAGCATACTTTCAAATAGAAAAATAAATCCTGAAAAATTACCTTTGTCCAGTCAAACTCTAAAGTGGTATACAGGTGCTGCCTTGCACCAAGTACTGCCCTCATGAATAGATCCAAGAGAAAGTGGCAGTTAGATATTTATCCATCCATGAAGAAATATAGAGTAGTGCTTATAGGTGGAAACCATGAACAGTAATCAATGCATGAAGGGTTATTTTATACTAAATCAGTGAATGAGAACTTTCTGGATGGTGTCGCACCCCATGGTATTGTTGTCTACTCAGTTATCATAAGCTACAGATCTTTCCAAACTCCCCCGGATCACATAGATATCAGATAAATATTGGACATTGTAATAGTGACCTAGTAGCTCTAGCTTGATAACAATCATGCTGCATTCAGATAGAAAGTAAAGTAATAAAACGAATGTCCAAAGGAAGAAGATAGGCAGAACATTCACAATCAGTGCCATTACTATGATGAAATTCATTCAGCTCAATACAGTTATATCATAATGGGTTTTTTTCATGCTTATTTATGTTTTTAATTGCATGCAGGCTGCTGTTTTGTATAGCAATTACTTTTTTCAGAGATACCAGTGTTGTAATTTCAAGGAATACCAATGTTTTATAGAACTGTATATAATCTAAAAGCTGAGAACTGAGCTCTCTGATACTGCTGTTTCCATTAAATATTAATTTATGCAGTCCCACTGTTAGCCTGAAAAATCTTTATTTCACTCTAGCCTACTGATGTGGATTAAAGACATCTGACTATGCTTCCAGCAATGTCAGACTTATCAGTAACTTGATATGCTGCCTTTACCAGCTCTTCTTTCCCCTGGGTATGCTTGTTTTTCTCCGCAGAGCTTCCCCTGTGAAAAACACAAAGTAGATTCACGGCTAAAAGCATGATGCATGGTTTCAGCAGTGAGTGATGCAGAATGCAGCGGTTGTATGTATGGGAATGAGCATGTGTGATGCATATGGGCATCACTGTATACTCTGTGCCAAGTTAAATACAGTTCACCCCCCTTCCAAATTCATTTAACATTGCATAACTAAGTACCTTCCAATAAATTAAATGCCCTGTCCTCAGTTCCAAGAGTGGCATTAAACCCCTTGACTTTGTTGGTGTCCGTTACTCAGATGGTGAGTATACTTATAATTAGCAAAGGAAGAGAGGTCCAAGGAGAGAAATAATGTTATTGGAACAGTTCTATACTTCCCTTCAGCTGACTGGCCCCTACCTAGCACCATTATATTATACAAAACAGAAACTTGTAAGCTTAGAATGGTGACTGGAATGGAGACTATGAATGGAATGGAGATTATGTAGCCCAGGCGGGTATGACCCTAGCCCTGAGCAACCTCCTACCATCACCCAGAATTATACCACAGTACAAGCAGAAAATGATTGATTTCAACAATTGGCTAAGTTTATGGTGAAATTCTAAGGGGATCCAGTATATGTCTGCCTGGGATGACATGATTGACAGACCTTGAAGCTTTGCCAGAGATGACCTGCATCTGTCACCCCTGAGCTTCCAGATACTGGCCAAGGATCTTGCCACCCCTATAGTACCTTTTTAGGTGGTGTTCCAAAGACCAAATTATCAGCATAACAGCTGCAAACAAATGCAATCTGAGGGTCATGCTGCTCAACACTAGAAGTCTAAATCTCAAAATGCACTTGCCTGAAGCACTCCATAAAATGGAGAACATTGACATTTGTGCTGTAACAGAGACCTGGTTCAAGGCAGCAGAAAGAACCCCTGCACAACCAGGCTATAACTCATTCCACACCTTTCAGCCTCAGAACTTTGACCAAATCTCCAAAGGCGGTGGTGTTTCCATATTCATAAAGGATGCGCACACCTCCAGACTGGAAGTCCAACATAACTTATCAGAGATACTTCAGGTGCAGCTAACAATGGGTAAGACAGCAATTCAGGTTGCAGTCTGCTATAGGGCCACAACCATGTCCCAAGACTCACACTCCACATTCCTAAGCACCCTGAAGAACATTAGGGTTCAACCTAATACTCTCATATTGGGCGACTTCAACTACCCCTCCATTAACTGGAAAAACTACTCATGTACCAATACATTTGCCCAATGTTTCCTGAAATTCATTAATTCCAATGCACTGGACCAGCTCGTTCTTAACCCCCACCCCCCCCACCCCCCAGAGATAGCAACATCCTTGATCTGGTCATTTCTAACATGGGCAACCATTGCTCTACACCAATAGTCACCTCCTCCCTGGTTAGATCTGACCACAAAATAATAACCTTGGAAATCCACATCCCTTCAACACCCCCCCCCCCCCCCCGCAAAGGTAACCACCATGAAAAAGTTCTCCAAAGCTAACTTTGGGCTCCTAAAAACAGAGGTGGCTAACTTCACAACACCCATGCAAATGGAGAATAGATGCATGACCATTGAATCATGCACCAATGCAATGTACGAACACGTACACAAATGCATGGATCTCACCACACCCAATAGAACCAAGATGCTCTCCTCCAAAAAAAGGAAGCCAATCTGGTGGTCCCCTGCCATAAACAAACTCTACAACAGAAGGAGGAAACTGATGCAGATTAAGGTGAAGTCCCAAGACTGGAAGAGCTTCCTTATCAGCCTCAACAAAAAGTTAATCTCCCTCATCAAATTCTCTAAAGTTAGCTATGAAAACAGAATTGCAGCAGATAGTAAAGACAACCTCAAGGCCTCCTATAGTTATATAAAATATCTCCACTGCAACACCCAGATTTGCTCTGAGCTACTGCACAATGGCACCTCCTATACCAAGCCAACAGATATTGCCAATACGCTGACCAATAGATTCAGTGCCAACTTTACCCCTCCCCCAAAGGACCAATCACAATACCAGCAGATTGCCAGGCATCCAGTATTACTGCTGCACAGGTTGAAATAGCACTGCCCAAGGCCAATAATACAGTTTCTATAGAACCTGACAATATCCCTGGCTGTGTTCTACATGAACTACTGAGTGAACTGGCACCTTGCTTGTGTGCCCTGTTCAATCACAGCCTCACCTCAGGCTTTGCCCCTACCAAATGGTGCACTGCGACTGTCATCCCTCTCCACAAAGGAGGAGTGACTACAGAGCCTGGGAACTATTGCACATTAGCCTAACAAGTCTGATATGCAAAGCTATGGAACACATCATCATGGCCCTAATAAACAAGGATAGAGAGAATCTCCAAACTCCGGATCCCATACAGTTTGGTTTTCTGGAGGGTAGATCATGCCTGCTCAACCTGGTCAACTTGTTTGAGTCAGTCTCCAGAGCTGTGGATGAAGGCAAGGTGGTTCATACAGTCTGCCTTGATCTGGCCAATGCCTTTGATACCATTCTCCACTCAGGAATCATAGAAAAACTCACTAAGCTAGGCATCAACCCTATATCAATAGGTGGGTTGCAAACTGGCTCACAGATAAAACCCACAGTGTAAAAGTAGCTGACTCCAAGTCAGAATGCCGACCAGTCAAGAGTGGAGTCCCACAGGATTCTGCCCTGGGTCCTCTCCTGTTTGGTATCTACTTTTCTTAAGTCCAGGCCAACACAAAGGGACTCTGGCTGACAATGTTCACAGACGATTGCAAGTTGGGAGCTGTTATTAACTCCCCAAGTGATGTTGCCATCCTACAGAAAGGCCTCACTGAGACCAACGACTGGTTCGGAACCATGGCCTTAAGCTCAATGCCAAAAAATGTGTGTGAAAACAGGGCCAGTTGTTCACTGCCTCTTTGGCAATGTTGGTGTTTGATAGCCTTGCAAAAAAAGTGATAATCTGATGATTTTTTAATAATGTAAAGTTCCAAAGAGCTATCCTTATATGGAGGTCCCATCAAAGGTCTAGTTCCTCTTATTGCAAAATGTCAGCCTTGAAAACATGAAGACCCCCCTCCCCCCCAGAATAGGGGACGTCTATGTTAAGAATATGTTTGAGAACACCAGCAGTATTGACTCCATGGACTCATCAGAATATCAAATCAATACTACTCAGGTCCAAAAAAGGATAATCCATGCCCTGGCAGTATTATAAAAGAATTTTATAAAATTCAGATCTTAATTGCTAAAAAGTATTCAGTGCTGATGACTGGTTGTTTTACTTAGGTAATGGATTTTCCTACCTTGCCGGTAAAAACACTGCAAAGCATTGAAAATATAAACTTATAGGAATGCTGTCCTCACTTTTCTCTTTTCCAGTATACATGTTAAGGCTGTCCCTGTGTTCTTTCACCATTCTTGGGATAACAACACACTTTAAAGATTCTAAACTATTACATTATATTACAAACCTACAGAAATATCTGAAAGTAGACTCCTGGAGTATGAGCCTGAGAGCCCAGCTAGGGCTGAACTCTAGATTATACCTTCTCTAAATACTTGTATATAAAGTTGGAAGATGGGCCAGGGAGAGGCCTGTGGCCTTGAACTCTCTTTGTTTTTAAATGACAACCTGTACACTGTGCAGATTTACCACTCTTGGAGAGAAATAACTAATGGTGTTACATTTGTTTTGCTTTGAATTAGAAGCAAAGAGGACAGTTTATTTGGTTGCATTGGACTATATGGATTACCGAGTAAACCTATGTTTTATATAAGTCTCCCATCCTGTATCTCTTTGAACTTACACTGGTTGAGACTATGTGGAGAGGAGCAGTTTATTTATTCACTTATTTATTTATTTTACTTTGGTTTGTCAGGTATGTCAACTATAACCCAAGCCAAGCATGCAAGGAAAACAAATACATCATGACTTTGTAAGAATGTTTATATAACACATGCACACAAAAATATAGTGAATCAGTATCAAAGGTGTTAAACATCTGAGATGCAGCAAAATAAATGGGTAACAATCTAAAGCATAGATCAATAAATATACCTAATACAAGAAAGAAAGATGCAATGTGCAACCTTTAAAAAGCAAAAATAGATTACCATTTATTGTATTGCTGATCATGGATAGTGATGCATGATACAATTAACTAATAAATAGTTGAAATAGAGAACAAACCACCCTGACCCATTCTAAAACCCATTTAGATGTACATACAAGTGTGTGTGTGTTTGTAGGTTATAATATTATGAGGCCTGTCCCCCTCAATACATATCCAAAAGCCTTACTGTACAAGATCTGCTGATGTCATTCATCTTAGAAGTACCTTTGGACACTTGTCACCCCCATAAGCTCTGTGGCATGTGCGATAACTGTGTAACACTATAGTACAAATTACTAGATAGGTAGGAATTCTAATCTCAATTCTGGCAAATGTAAGTATGTTTGTAGGTTAAAGATTGTTAAGTCATTCCCACCAGTACACTGCCCATTGCCCAACTTTATAAGGGCTGCTGATGTCATTCACCTTAGAAGTACCTCTAGAGAGCACTCAGCCCTGTAAGCTCTGTGGCACATGCAATAACTGTGTAGCACTGTAGTACAAATAACTAGATAAGTAGGGGTTCTAATCTCAGTTCTAGCTGATGCGTGTGTATCAGAGTGTGTACGTTTGGAGGTTAAAGTATTTTGAGGCCTTTCCCACCACGTACACTCCCCATTGCCCTACTTTACAAGGCTGCTGATGTCATTCACCTTAGAGGTACCTTTGGACAGACCTCAGCTCTATAAGCTCTGTGGCACATACAATAACTGTGTAACACTGTAATACAAACAACTAAATAGAGAGGGGTTCTAAACTCAATACTGGCAACTGTGATAATTGTGTGTGTGTGTGTGTGTGTGTGTGTGTGTGTGTGTGTGTGTGTGTGTGTGTATGTGTGGGTGAGATCCATATTCTCTGGATGGGGGGTGGGTTGTACTATTTTGAGGTGTGTTCCACCTAGTACACTTCCCATTGCCCTACTTTACAAGGGCCGCTGATGTCATTCACCTTAGAAGTATCTTTGGACAAACTACCCTATAAGCTCTGTGGCGCATGCTATAATTACATAACAGTATAGTACAAATAACTAGATAAGCAGGGGTTCTAATTTCAATGCTGGCAAATATGTGTGTGGGTTAAAGTATTTTGAGGCCTTTCCCACCCACTACACTACCCATTGCCCTAGTTTACAAGGCCTGCTGATGTCATTCACCTTAGAAGTATCTGTATACACTCTTCAGCCTTCTAAGCTTTGTGGTATGTGCAATAACTGTGTAACACTGTAATACAAACAATTATACAGGTAGGGGATCTAATCTCAATATTGGCAACTGTATGTGTGAAGCAGATCTACTGTTGCTGTTGTGTGTGTGTGTTGGTTATACAATTTTAAGGCCTGTTGACCCCCTCCCCATGGCATTACTTTAAAAAGCCAGTGAATGGCATCTGCCTTACATGCACCATGTTAAACTATACAGCTCATACCAGTCATCTATACAGATATATATGGAATATCTAGATGTTTGCAACCTATATGCTGTCTTTGTCCCCTAACAATGGCCATTTATGAGATATCATTGCCAAATATGTCACAGTTACTGTAGTGACAGACATGTCAGCATCAGACTTTGTACCTGTCTGAAACATCATGTTGCTACAAAGTCTGTTACTCTATAACTTGTCCAGGTTTGTAAGAACAATATATGAGACGAGTCACTATTTTGGGTGATTTATTACACCATCCATGAAGTCATTTCCAAGATTACTTGTTGTAAGAGGTAGTAAGTTATGTCTCAGACACATAATCTCTGTGGTGCATGTGATGTGTCCGTAGCACTATAATACATACAAGTGGACATGGAGGGTTACTAATCTGTTTATTGGCAACTGTGTATGTATTCTGTATGCATATCCCCTGTGTCTGTCTTTACTGTATATATGCGATGGTTATACCATTTTGTGTGCCTCTTCCACCCTGTTAAGACCCCCATTGGCAACCTAGTTTCAGCCCCTACATGTGCCATCCACCTTATAAGCACAGTTACACAGTTTCTACCACAGACACACTGTGGTGCATGTAATAGTCATATCATCGTGTATTGTACATAAATAGATAGGTAGATTATCTAATACAAGAAGTGTCAAGTCTATGTGCATGTGTGTCTCAATGCATGTCCCCATGCAGCAGTGTGTGTGTGTTTCAAATGGCTCTACCATGTTAAGGGCCCCTGAACCCACCACTGGTAATCCTAACAGCCCCTGCAATTGTCACCCACTTGAATAGTAGTGGCAGACACTGAAGCACTACATTACCACTGTGGCATTTGTGTTATGTATCTAGCACTATTGTTTTTAAAACTGGGCAGGTAGAAGTTGTACTCAGCCCTTAAACAGCAACCTCATGTACAAGACTATGACTCTATGTGCACTTCCAGCACAAGAGGCCATACTTGCATATGAGATAGCAAACACAAATGCTGGTGAATGTCAGGTTAGGCTAACACAGACTGACCTGTGTCAGGAATACACTCAGCAAACCTGTCAAACACAGTATCATGCATACCTTCATCAACTGCATTAAGGTTGAATGGATGGGAAAGAAATGGCAGGAGCAACAGCTGATAGGTGAATCTGTTATGGTTAAAGTAATGGCTAGACTTGTGATGGACCTCGTGTCAGTACTCAAGTAACCTCTTCTGTATATATTAGCCTGTGGTACTACAGAACACCCACGTGACATGTATGAAGGCTAGCTGGCAGTGTCAAGGGGTATGTATGCAAGATCACACTGTCTGCCCCCATTGTCCCTCACACACTGTTGCATGTATACACACCTGTTAAACATGTACATATACAGTTGTACCTTGGCTATTAAAATGTCACTGTGTTTCCACTCCATCATACTCACCATTGGTAATGTCAGCAGGCCCACAGCTTGCAGACACACAGATACCAGGAACACAAACAGAATACAGTATGTGAGACTGCAGTCAGTAAGCAGTACTAACAGCAATAATGCATCATGGCTAAAAAGGTACATACATTTTGATGTGTACCCATAACAATTGTCAGCAGACAGCACCTTACACAGCATTACATTACTACATAGTACTATATTCACCGTGTGCATCAGACCCATATTAGCATGCCCCTGCATTGATGGTATCGATAACAGGGACGTGGCACAGGTATCATCATATGCACAGAATGTGGTGTGGGTTTGCCAGAGGCCTAGGCTGGGCCATATGATGGACATCATGTGTGTGTGCTTGGAGGGGTGTTGTCTAACTGGGCTGTGCAGAAGTTCTGTGTGTATGTCTGATGGTGACCTGCCTGTGATAGAGATGTGTGAGTGTCTGTATGAACACAGTCAAGCCATGTGGTTGCCCTACACTGAGGTAGTTGGACAGCTGTGGACCATATATGGCAGGATGTACATTTCACCATCTCCTACCATGAACACTGGAACTGGTTCTTCCAGGAGTTTCACTGAAACCACCGAGCTCAAGGCCAGATGAAGTGCTACTCCCCAACGGTGACTGTTGTCAGCTGGATCCATGTCCCTGATGGGACCAGCAAGGACCACATGCCCAAGGCCTGCTCCATTGTGGTGTGGACAGCACCCTCCTTTTGGTAGTGCTGATGGTACTGCCACTACGGGAGAGTGAATGTGCACAAGTCCATGAACTCTCAGCTGATTTTGCTGCAGACCTACATCCATGTGGCCAATGCCCTACTCCCACCACATGATCCAGCACAGACATTGCATGGTTAAGGACTGACTATGGCTCACCCCACTGTCTATCTACGACATCAGCATAATAACCTGTGGCATCACCAAGGCCATGGAGGTTGTCATGCATGGCAGGAAGTGTTGCATTCATGACCTTGAGCATCTGTTTGGTGTTGCATTCAGAATGTGCTTGTGCCTCCATGATGGACCAAAACATGTGTCTGGTGACACCTGCTGTGACACTTGTGACAGGGGCTTGATGGGCAGCAGTCCTCCTTCAAGCACCCGCCTTGCCTGCTCTCTAGTGATGGCTGGTGTCTACACTCACACTTACCATAGTCACCACACTAGCCTGTTCCATGCCTCCAGCCTCCAACTATGCATTATCTCTGGTTGCTGGAGACTGGGTATGTGTGGGCATACTGACTGTGGGCATGGACATTGTGGGTGAAAGTGGGATATCAACCAATGGCAAAGATTCAGTCCTGGACAACACCACCTGTGCCTCACTATGACCATCATCATTAGAGTCTGCAGAGACATTGCTATCAGGTTGTGAGTGGGAGAGACAGCAACCTCCATGTTCACCTGTGAGGGGAAGACAACATATGTGAATTAATATCTGCGCTATAAGGTTGGCTGATACACACACACACACACACACACACACACACACACACACACACACACACACACACACACACACACACATACACACACACACACACACACACACACACAGGCATGCACACACAGGCACACACACAGGCACACACACACACACACACACACACACACACACACACACACACACACACACACACACACACACACACACACACACACACACAGACACATACAGGTGAGGTGGCACAAAGGCATTATACAGATCATTGGTTCATAGGTGTATACTAGGCTAATGGCCCCAGAGCCTTTATAAGCCTAGCCCATAGAAGTGCCCTGGCATTATGCCACCCAACATTAGTTCCCTGTGCCTCTATCAAGTAAAGCCACTGGAGTGATCCCTAGGGTAAACTTTCTATTTCCCATCCAGTCATCAACATTTCTCTTGAAGAGGGCCAGTGAGGTGCTCTGTTTGACATGTATGGGAAGTCTATTCCAGAGCTTGGGCAATCTCTGGGTTATGAACCTGTCCCCTCCAGCATGTTCTGTTGATTGTGATAATGAGTTTGTGGTCTCTGGATTGTGTGGTGCAGAGGGATTGGGATTTCTTTATATGTAGCATTTCTAACAGAGCTGGGTCAGATATGGCTTTGTAAGTCAAGCAGAGACCACCTCTTAGTAGACAATATAAGAAAGAGAATAGCTGGAGTTTTTTGAGTCTGTCCATGTAGGACATATGTTTAAGGCATAGGATCCTCTTAATGAGGTACTTGTGTGGCCTTTCCAGCTGTTGCATGTGTCTAGTGAGGTACATGCCAAATGGGGCATTATACTTGATGACTGGCTTAATGAGGGAAGAGTAGAGAGAGATGATGATCTCTTTCTTCCTGGATCCAAAACCCTTGGTAATGAGATGTGCAACATAGAAGGACTTTCTGACCACAGTGGCAATGTGGTGGTCAAAGAAGAGGTTGCTGTCAACCTGTGTCCCCAGATCTCTTATAATGCCTTCTGTGTTCAGTGGGCTCCCATCAATGTGGTAAATAGTGGGAATTGAGTTTTTCCCAAAGGAGATGATGACGCATTTTTTGCCATTAAGCTTAAGGCCATGGTTTCGACACCAGTCATTGGTCTCTGTGAGACCTTTCTGTAGGCTGTCTACATATCTTGTGGAGTTAATAATGACTCTCAGTCTGTAGTTTTCTGTCAACTTGGTTAGCCAGAGTCCCCCCATGTTGTCTGGACTTCTGAGAAGTAGATGGTAAACAGGAGAGGACCCAGGACCGATCCCTGTGGGACTCCACTTGTGACTGGTTGGCAGTCTGACTTGGAGTCTGCTACTTTCACACTGTGGGTTCTATCTGTGAGCCAATTTGCAACCCACCTAGTGATATAGGGGTTGATGCCTAGTTTGGTGAGTTTATAAATAATTCCTGAGTGGGGAATGGTATCAAAGGCCTTGGCCAGATCAAGGTAGGCTGTATGAACTGCCTTGCCCTCATCCACAGCTCTGGTGACTGATTCAATAAGTCATTCAGGATGAGCAGGTTTGATCTACTTTTCACAAAACCAAATTGAGTGGGATCTAGAGTCTGGAGATTCCCTATATCCTTGTTAATTAGGTCCATGATGATGCACTCCATAGCCTTACATATCAGACTCATCAGGCTAATGTGGCGATAATTCCCAGGGTCTGAAGTCGCTCTCCCTTTATGGAGAGGGATGACTGTAACAGTGTGTCATTTAGTAGAGATAAAGCCTGAGGTGAGGTTGTTATTGAACAGGGCACACGGATGTGGTTCCAGTTCACTTTGTAGTTCATGTAGAACACATCCAGGGATATTGTTGGGTCCCATGGCAGCTGTATTCTTGGCCTTGGACAATGCAGCTTTAACCTGTGCTGCAGTAATGCTGGGTGCCTGGCATTACTCTGGTATTGTGATTGGTCCTTTAGGAGGGAGAGAGGGGCAAAGTTGGCACTGAATCTGTAGGCCAGTATGTTGGCAATATCTGTTGGCTCAGTATAGGAGGTACCATTGTGCAGTAACTGAGAGTAAACCAGGGTATTGCCATGGAGAGTCTTGATATAACTATAGAAGGATTTTTGGTTGTTTTTAGTGTCTTCCACAATTCTGCCTTCATAGATGGCTTTAGAGGTTTTGTTGAGGGATCTCAACTTTTTGTTGAGGCTAACAAGGGAGTTTTCCAGTCTTGGGACTTCATCTTTTTCTGCAACAGTTTCTTCCTTCCCTTGTAGAGTTTATTGATGGCAGGGGACCACCAGATTGGCTTCTTTTTATGGAGGAGAGTGTCTTGGTTCTGTTGAGTATGGCTAGTTCCATGCATTTATGTACATGTTCGTACAGTGCATTGGTGTATGATTCAGCAGTCATGCATCTATTTTCCATTGACTTGGGTGCCGTGAAGTTAGCCACCTCTGTTTTTAGAAGCCCAAAGTCAGCTTTGAAGAAGTTTTTCATGATGGTTACCTTTCCGGGGTTGTGTGTGCAAGATTTGGATTTCCATGGTTTTTATTTTGTGGTCGGATCTAACCAGAAAGGAATTGACTATTGGTGTAGAGTAAAGGTTGTCCATGTTAGTAATAACAAGGTCAAGGATGTTGCTTCCTCTATTGGGGGTAAGAATGAGCTGGTCCAAGGCATTGGAATTGATGAATTCCAGGAAGTATTGGACCAGTGTATTGGTGCATGAGTAGTTTTCCCAGTTGATAGAGGGGGTAGTTGAAGTCACCTAGTATGAGAGTGTTGGGTTTGACCCTAATAGTTTCCAGGGTACTTAGGAACATGGAGTGAATATCTTGGGACATGGTTGGGGACCTATAGCAGGCTACGACCTGAATCACCATCTTACCCAATGTTAGTTGTACCTGAAGTATCGCAGATGCGTTATGCTGGGCTACTAGTCTGGAGGTATGCATATTCTTTATGAATATGGAGACACCACCACCTTTGGAGCTTCGGTCCATGTTCTGGGGCTGAAAGGTGTGAAACGAGTTATAGCCTGGTAGCATAGGAGTGCTTTCTGCTGCTTTAAGCCAGGTCTCCATTACAGCACAAATGTCAATCTTCTCCATTTTGAGGAGTGCTTTGAGCAAGTGCATCTTGAGATTTAGATTTCCAGCATTGAGTAGCATGACCCTCAGATTGCATTTATTTATAGCTGTTAAGGTGGTAATTTGGTCTTTGGAACATCACCTAAAAAGGCACTATAGAGGTGGCAAGAGCTTTAGTCAGTATCCAGAAACCCAGGGGTGACAGATGCAGGCCATCTCTGGAAAGTATCAAGGTCTGTCAGTCATGCCATCCCAAGCAGACAGATACTGGATCCCCTTAGAATGACACCAGACACTTAGCCAATTGTTGAAGTCAATCATTTTCTGCTTGTACCGCAGTATCATTCTGGGCAATGGTAGGATGCTTCTCAGGGCTAGGGTCATACCTGCCTGTGCCACATAATCCGAGAGCTTCCCCATGTCTCTTTTCATGTAGTCTAGGGAGGTGCATCTCAGGTCATTCACACCCACATTGACAGTGACAGAGTCATACTTGTACTTGTTGTGAGTGCATGTGTTATGTGTCGGGTTTTGGCACCTGATAGCTGACTATTACCTTCTCTTTATTCAACCTAGTGAGTAGGACATCAGTGTGCCTCACCATCGAGTCACCTATGATTAGTGTATTGGGCAAGCTGTTTTGCTTTAGGGACTTAGGTTGAGGTGCACATTGTGTAGGTGAGCTATGTGTCTTGTGGTTTGTGCTGTGTTGTGTTGGTTGCATTCATTTCCACCTTGGAGGTCTCTGCTGTTTGGGTAGATTTCTATTGACAGCCTCCGCAAAGGTGGGTGTGTGATTTGTGTTTTTATGTGAGAGCTGTGATGGTGGGTGTTCTGGAGGGCTATGTGTTACAGGTGGTGTGGTGCATGTGTTGACCTTCTCCTCTTAACCAGCTATTCCGGTCTTGGCTTGAGAGTGCATGGCTTCCAATTTGGATTTATAAGTGCATCTCTCACAAGTCTGAGTGTTGGGAGGTAAGAGAAGAGGGTTGTCTGTCTACATGAGGCAGTTGCTACACTGCCTCAGAATGCCCAAGTTCACCAGGTTAATAGGAGAAAGCACAAGGAACTGACCTTTAGACATGCCAGGAGGGATAGTCATTATTACTAAGTACTGGAGCTGTTTCCTTATATAGTCCTTTTACAGTACAAATGTCTGAATGATGACAGGCATGACACACAATCAGACCCCAACATACACATTCTGGGCAGGCCCTCAACAACACGCAGAACAGCTATGTATATTTAATATTGCTACTAATATACACCTCTGAGATACGTGAGGAGTGGTAATAGGTGATGGACCTTCACCTAACACACACTGTACCCCCCATGTACACATTATTGATGGACACCTGTATACCACAATGGCAACACCTACAGTAATGTTAGAGCTCCTGCAAATAGGCCTCTGTGATGACCACTGTGATACACTGCAGTTAACCCCACCAGAAGTGAACATGCACATATTGCAATATGGCTAAGAGTAACAGTTGTGTGCAAGGAAAAATGCATGCCCTTAACATGCCTAAGGTATTGGTGAGCCACAACAACACATTTCCATACTCATTGGCTTCAGGCTGCTGTTCCCCATCCAGACCAGAGGGGCCTATGTAGTTGTGGGAGAGAGGTATTTTCAGCAGACTCACATGTGGCATTTGTACACGATAAATGATGCTTTTCTGCACATGTACACTACAATCTCTGATACTACACAATTTGTCATTCACTATAGATATGCACTTGTGTGCATTACAAAACCACACCCACAAATGTTTGACCTGACATATGCATCTAGATACCCTATGGATGCTAGTATGAAAGATACGGTATTGAATTTATGTCCACTGGGGCCTTACCTGGATGCTCCTTGCCTATTGCCTGGGTGCGACATGGGTGTGTATGGTATCCTGGGGTGCGGTGGCTGCCCCAATGTTGGTGAGGAAATCCTCTGTTGGTGTCAGTGGGGACTGCATAGCAGGATCCCCACCTGTGGCTGTAACGTCCCTGGCCACAGCAGCAGTCCTTCACCAGGCATGGTGTATAAGGTCAGTTACCCTGTGCTTAACCTGTTCGTAGGTTCGCCCAGGCTGACCCACATTGTTTACACTGGTGACTCCTATGGTCCATGGGTTCCTATTAAGTTATCGAAAGATAACATAATCGAATGCTCAGAACTTCGAAAAGGCCGCATTTTGAAGCTCGCATTGTGGAATCACAGTGTAGTGAAGATTGGGATATTTGCCCTTTCCTCACTGTTGTGCAATCTTGGAGTTGGAATATATATTTAGTGGGGGGGTGTAGCAGCACAACCCCCCACAATAAAAGCTTCGATATGCGGCCATTTTGATGTTTTAAGCATTCGATTAAGTTATCTTTCGATAACGTAATATGATCTTCGGTCCACAGGGTGGTCTGCTCTTGTAGCTGCTGTCTGCTCCAACTGAAGCAGACTGTATGATGCAGTCGTAATGCGTCAATTATTGCTGCGGTCTCAGCATCTGAGCAGGATGGTTGCCGCTGACGTGACATTCCACCTGAAAGACATGAACAGGAAAACACATCACAGGACGTCATACATTGATTGTTAGCACTATCCATCATTCTTGATTGTGTAAGCCTTCCTTAAATAGAGCATTTTTTTCAGTTGTAACAGGATCTGAGGAAGGGAAATCCCAAAAGCGCTTATCCATCCTGACTGCTGCACTTTTTGTGTTTTTATACATTTTTTCCACAAGGAAAAAGATTTTTATCAAGGGTTCATTTTGATAAAGGATTTCAAGAGTTTTTGGATATCCATGGTGGTTTGTTCTTGATTTATTCACAGTACATCCCATAAATAGGTGCGTGCTCCTACAGGTGCATGTGGACATTCCAGGAACATCTGAGCTACACAATAACTGATATCAGTGCATATGTATTGTAGGGTGGGTCTATATCAGAAGATCGAAGTTTCAAAACTTTGAATCTGATATGGTCAACACCATATGATCGAAGTCTTGAATCTTCAAATCTTTTAATGGAGATCTCCATACAGTGCGGAAAGGAAAGATTTTCCTTTTCGGCACTGTAGTGTGATCTCGTAGTTGGTATATTTAAGTAGTGGGGGTGTGGAGGGGGGGGATTGCTCCCCTGCTTAGAGCATTTAAATGGTTTGTTTTGTAGGTTGTTATATTTTATTATGTTTTTGATGTTTCAAGACTTTGATTATATGGTGTTGACCATATCAGATTCGAAGTTTTGAAACTTCGATAATGTAATATAGACTCTAGTAGGGTGACCACCTCATAGGTGTCTTGCATCCTCAGCACCCAGATGTTTGGGAATGTGTACATGTGCCTGAAAGATGTAGACTCCCCCTTCCAGACAAATGTGTTTTTTCGCACACCAGTTGAACAATACATGATGTTTGTCCACATACTTTGGAGAATGTGTCTGTGGCATGCCAGACCCCTGGGGGCACAGTGATGATACCTGGATATCTGGTACTGTTTCCATTCCCTTACATTGTATGCTAAGTATGTACACACTGCTGCTGACCCAGTGGCAGCATCCACCCACTACTACTACCTATAATTTGCTGTCTTGCTGCAGGTGGCACCAGGTATGGTAGCCATAGGTGTGAGGGAATCAGATACAGGTGTGGAGTATACATTCACGTAGGCAGAGTATGTCAGGAATGGTCAAGGAAACCTGGACATTCTGTGAAATAACCCTATATGACATTATCAGAGCGAGAGGGCCTCAATATCGGTACATAATGTGATATGCCATCTGTATCCACCAGTACATACTGTCAGTGTATCACCCCTGCACTGGCCCAATCATCATGGAGCCTAAATACTCACCACTACCACCAGTGAAGGATGTACATGATGGCAGGATGACAAGTACACATACATTAAAGTACAAGTACCCTTCAGAGCACACAGAGATCACAGTCAGTGCGGGCATCATGTCTCCCTCTTTCTCCACATCCCCAAGAACACTGCACACTGGCACACATATGAGGTTAACATGTCAGCAGAGCAGCCAATCCAAAACATTTGTCAGCTTCTCTGTCCAACCAGTACTTTGGTTCCCTGGCCAAGTAGATGACACACACACTTTGCTATCTGAGTTTTAAATCACACATGCACACACAAACATGCACACTCCTGTTAAAGTCTGGCAAAATGTTGCTACCTATGGGCTCTGCAGCCAAGACCTTAAGGTAGTTCTGACTGCCACAATCCATCTCTTTAGCAGCTACTGTAAGGCCCTCAACAAAGGGTGACATACTCTATTGTATAATGACCCTATTAGCAAAATGGTAAGTGTGACCAAGACCAGGGCTATTGGAGTGAGCTATACAGTGCCACCACATGCATATACAAGTACTCTAAGAGCTGACTTAGTGCTATACAGACTATGCACAATGACAAGGTGTAACGGTATGTGATAATAACTAATAAAGGAACAAGCAAATACTCTATCAATGCAGTAACTACACAGTTCAGACTCACAGGGGTACATGTACGATAACATTGCTGGACAGTCTGCAATACATACAGAAAATTTGTAAAGTACTACATGCATAGGTCATATATGATACTAGGCTATTGTCCCAGCTGTCCTCATAAGTCTAGCACAGATCTTTTCCCATGTCCCCTCAAAGTTAGCACCTGTTTCCCCTGTCCAGCTGAGGCCCCGTTTGGGATCCCAGAGGTGTCTTTATGTTTCCCATGCAGTCATCCAGCTTTTACTTAAAGAAGGCTAAGGAGGTACTCTACTAGACATGTGGAAGGGGTGTATTGTACAGACAGTGTATTGTGGGAGACACACATGTACCCTGCCAACCAATACTATTCATGTAACAGACCAGGCGAGGGCCTTGCGTGCAGGTTTCACAAGTGGGGTTTGTCTTACAGATATGCAGAATCTCCATCAAGGCTAGATTGAAAATGGCCTTGTATGCCAGACACACATCACCTATGATCAGTCTGTATAAGACTGAGTAGAACAACAAGGCTTTCAGACTATCTTTATAGGATAGGTGTTGCTGACCCTGAATTTTTCCTGGTCAGGAATCTATGTGGTCTCTGCAATTGCTGCATGTGGTTGGCAAGGTAGATGCCAAATGAGCCATTGTACTCAGTAACGTGTCTGATAAGGGAGGAGTACAGGGATGCACTGGCCACCTGGTTCCTGGATGGCATACCCTTATTTGAGACATTGGCCATGTAGACAGCCTTCCGTACAATGGTGCCAATGCATTTTGAAAATGTCAGGTTGCTATCAACCTTGGTGCACAAGTCGCCTCACACCTGATTGCATGCTGAGTACATTGCTATCACTGTCATAACTACTGTGGATGACATCTAACAAAACAGGGATAATTATGCATTCCCTAGCATTAAGTTTGAGGCAATGCTTGTGGCACTAGTCATTGATTTGGGTAAGGGCCTCATGGAGGATGCTCACATCGCTAGGGGGATGTAAGACAGTGGCCATCTTGCAGTCATATGTAAACCTGGTCAGCCATAGGCCACTCAGAACAGTATATCCCAAACAGTAGAGTCCCCAAGATAGATCCTTGGGGTACACCGCTCTTTAAGGGTCTACTACTAGAGGTGGCTTTCACTACTTTGACTGAGTGGGTGCTATCATTTAGCCAGTTAGCTACCCATCTGGTAACATACGGGTCAATGCCTAGCTGTGAAGGCTTATGTATTATGGCCAACTGGGACTGTTGTCAGAGGCTTTGGCTAGGTGAAGGTAGGCAGTGTGCACCATTGTCCCCTTGTCCATGTGTTTGTTGACTGCTTCAAATAACTTGACCAGGTTTAACAGGCCTGATCCCCCTTTGACAATACCAAACTGTGTGGGGTCCAGCATTTTCAGGTTGCCAATGTGTCTGTTTATAAGGTCCTTAATAATGCCTTCACTGGTGTTATAGATCAGGGCAGCTAGGCTGATGTGCATATGATTGACTGGGTCTGTGGATGCTCCACCTTTGTGTAGAGGGATGACTGTGGCTGTCCTCCATGCAGATGGGATGACACTGGTGCTCAGGCTTTTGTTGACAACAGTGTGTAACAGAGCTGAGAACTCATGCCTGAGTTCATGTAGGATGCAGCCAAGGATGTTATCTGGTCCCATGGAGACTTCAGTTCGTTGCTTTTGAGAGGACATTATGGACTTGCTCCCTGATAATGAGGGGAGGGAGGCAGGTGCTGTCCATGTCCTCCTATATCTATGGGGGAACGGGGGGGTGACATTTTCACTTAAACTGTCTGCAGCAGGTTGGCTATAGCTATGGCATGTGTGTATGTGGTGTTATTGACCACCAGTACAGAGTGGATTTGGTTGTTGCCTCTGGGATTGCAGACATATGTGAAGAAGGCATTGTGATTGGCCTTGGTGGATGTGTCCAATTTGTACTCATAGTTAGACTTAGAGTAATTCACCTGTGACCTTATTTGCTTATTCAAAGGTGAGATTGCTTCCAATTTGACACTTGCTCCTTCTGGCCCTGTACAGCCAATATTATGGGGCTTGTGTATTGCTGCTGTCCACCATAGAGGTTTACTCTACCTTGGGGGAGGTGAGTTTTACAAGTCAGGTATAGCTGAGTCCATGCAGCTATGTAGGTGCTCATTTAGACGCTTGTTTTAGTCTTGGACACAAAGTCATAACACAGTTAAAGACTTTTCCAATTTCAGCCTGGTAATTATAATCATTCTAGTAATTATTTCTGTTTCATCTCAATGCAACAACCTGTAGCTGTAGAGATTTATGTCTGTATAATGCATTGAAACTAAGATTACACATTTGTAAAACAAGTACTGCTTATTTACCTGTCATTTTGCAACTCATGTCTGTATGTTTGAGGTTTCCAGCTACACGTATTAATACATACATGTGCACAGCTAATACATAAAATAAATTTCTGTTCTTTGTCAGTATGGGACACTGTGTTTACACTCTTGTAGCTCAGTCATAGCTCTCAACCAGTTAGAGCAAGACATCTGGACAAAGGCACACACACATGGGGGGGGGGGGGCAATGGCCCAAAATCAGTGACACTTTATAAATATTGTTGTAACACACTTAAGACAGTTGATAGCACAGTAGGTTTGCATTCACAGGAATACTCTGAAGGATATGGCATCTGGCATTCAAATGTATGCTATTATGCTATGACGTCAGTCTTTACTGATTTGCCAAAGGTTTTGCCAGACATAACACAACTCTATGAGAAAATGACTACAAATATGATGCAAATGTCATCAGTGTGCAAAACTCTGGACAATTGAAAGGTATGAGCTCAGTATATAACATACAGTTCAGCACACACTTCTGGGCCAGTTGTTTATTATGCTCATACCCTATATCAGTCTCTTACATTTGTAAGACAAGCATATGTATCATAGTAGTATTCACAAGTGACATATGAATATTTACAACATCCCAGGTAGCTGGCCTGGCAGTGTCACAGTCACTATTGTACAAAATTCACTCCAGTAGTAGTTATATGTGAGTTGACCTTTGCTAGGGTGACTCAAGGGCCAGAGCTGCGATCTATGTCACTGCAGACAGAGCCAGAAGGGATGGCCATAGGTGCTGGACAGCAACATGTCAGTCCAGCAAGTCTTGTTGAGACCTATTTTGTAACTCCCTATTTCCCATTATTGAATCCCCTTCTGCATTCCATTACATGCTTAATTATTTGACATACCTGTTGTAGTGCTGTAATGTTTTCTCAGAGTAATTGAGAAGTGTTTCTTTCTCTAGTCATCCTTCTCTATTCACAGTATTTGCATATAAAGGCTCAGACCTGTTTTAAATAGGCAGGAACTTGCCTTTTGTAGGTAATGCTCATGAGCAGATGATGCCCTGTGCAACAACTGGTGTCTCCCACTTGTAATTGCATCCAGAACAGCTGTGTTGTCTTTCCATTAGCCAATGGCATGGCAACACAATGCTATAATTAAGTCCTTCATGTCGGCCTTGCCCCTTCTCCTTGCCTGGGAGGAAGACATTATGGAGGTGTGGGAGTTACAACATCACAGAGGTTAGGTGGAAATACCTCTTAGAGCTGGAAATGTGGAGAAAGCCCAAGAAAATTGGGGAGAAAGTTCCAGAATTATGGACAGATTGTAAGTATTGCTGTTATACAGTTAGAAGATTGCTAGATTAACAGGGTTTGTCCAGACATGCATTTTCTGCATGATTTGAAGTCTGACAGTAATATGTATATGACATACCTCTCAACTGTTCAGATTTCCACAGAATGTCCAGAGGTTTGCCTCTTATGTCTGGTCTGTTCCTCAGACAACTTCTGTTTTTGGCAAATCAGTAGGATAATCAGAGGATTGAAGTCATAGGTTCATAGGTTCATAGGTTCATACTAGGCTATCTGCCCTAGGGCATTTATAAGCCTAGCCAGTGTGTTTGGCTTTGGCCACCCATTTTAAATTAATTTTGCTATGCCTTTTTTTGAGGTTAGTATACTGTGCTTCTGTCTAACAGTGACACAGAAGTGATAGCCGGGGTAAACCTATGATCTCCCATCCACTCATCAAGATTCTTCTTGAAGAGAGTCAATGTGGGAGTCTGCCTAACCTGGACTGGGATTTTATTCCAGAGTGAAGCGAGCCTCTGGGTTACGAATCTGTCCCTCCAGCATGTCCTATTTATTTCAGTGCTGAGGTTCAAGTCTCTCGAGCGTGTAGCTCGATGGGATTTGGATTTTCTGAGGTGCAGCATGTCCATTAATTCCAGGATGGACATGGCTTTATACGTCAGGCACAGATCGCCTCTGAGCAGGCGGTATGCCACTGAGTAGAGCTGGAGTTTCTTTAACCGGGCAGCATATGGCATCTGTTTGAGCCCTTTGATCCTCTTGGTGAGGTACTTTTGGGGTCTTTCCAGTTGCTGCAGGTGTCTGGTAAGGTACATCCCAAAAGGGGCATTGTACTCAATTATGGGCTTGATGAGGGATGAGTAAAGAGGCACGATGACCTCCCCTGATCTAGATGTGAATCCTTCATGATTAGGTGGGCTATATAAAATGTTTTTCTAACCACTTTGGCCACGTGGTTGTCAAATGAGAGATTGCTATCAACTTGGGTCCCCAGGTCCCTAATGACTTCTTCTGTACTTAATGGATTACCACCTATGTGGCAATTTGTGGGCACTTTGTTTTGCCAAAGGGATGACTATACACTTTTTGGCATTTAGCTTGAGGCCATGGCTCTGGCACCAGTTGTCTGTTTCTATGAGGCTCTTTTGGAGGATGCTTGTGTCGGCTGGAGAGTTGATTATGGCACCCAGTTTGCAGTCATCTGCGAACTTTGTCAGCCACAGTCCTTCTGTGTTGGCCTGTACCACCAAGAAATATATACCGAACAAGAGAGGTCCCAGGACTGAGCCTTGTGGGACGCCACTTGTAACTGGTTTGGAGTCTGACATGGCTCCAGCAATTCTAACCATGTGGGTTCTGTCCTTGAGCCAGTTTGCAACCCATCTAGTGACATAGGGGTTTATATTTAAGCTGGTGAGCTTATCTATAATGCCCGAGTGGGGTATTGTATCGAAGGCTTTTGCGAGGTCCAGGTAGGCTGTGTGGACCACCTTCCCCTCGTCAATGGCCTTGGTGACTGTTTCAAAGAAATTGTCCAGGTTTAAGAGGCAGGATCTGCCCTTAACAAAGCCAAACTGGGTAGGATCCAGTGTCAGTAGGTCCCCAATATCTTTATTTATGAGGTCCATGATGATCCTTTCCATAGCTTTGCAGACCAAGCTAGTCAGGCTTATGGCGCAATAGTTTCCAGGATCCATTGAGGCACCACCTTTGTGGAGAGGGACCACTGTTGCTGTACGCCACTCTTTGGGTACATATCCTGTAGTAAGGCTAAGATTGAACAGTAGTTTTATGTTTGGGTTTAGCTCTTCTTGAAGTTCATGTAGGACGCAGCCCAGAACACCATCTTGTCCCATTGATGCTGTGTTTTTTGCTTTGGAGAGGGCGGCTCTTACCTGAGCATCTGAGATGTCAGGGGGGCAGCACTCTGTTGGGAAAGATATTAGCCCTTTTGGTGGGGAGGGGGGGAGAAGTTTGCACTGAACCTGTCAGCTAGGATGTTGGCAATGTCTTTGGGCTCGGTGTATTTTTTGTCATTTTGGAATAATTCTGAGCATATCTGGGAATTCCCACCCAGGTTCCTAACATAACTAAAGAAAGCCTTGTGATTATCCTTAGTGTCCTGTGCAATTTTTCTCTCTAAGCTGGCCTTAGACGATTTTATGAGTGCCCGTAGTTTTTTGCTAATACTGATCAGAGATGCCTTCCCTTTTTGGGATTTTGCTCTATCATGTAGTAGCTTCCTCCTTCTATTGTACAGTTTGTTTATGGCTGGGGTCCACCAGACAGGACGTCTGCCTTTGGAGGATTGGGTCTTGGTTTTATTTGGGATTGCATGATCCATGCATTCCTGAAGGTGTTCATAGAATGCGTTTACAAAGGATTCTGTATATCATTCTTAGTAATGACATCCATTTGTGTTTCAGACTTCATATCCTTCAGAAAAGTTATGTTACAACAAACCTTGTAACACCAGTAACTTTTTCAGTTTAGAAACACCATTATTTAAGATATGCCCCTATTTTGGCCCTCTGTCCCCCAAGTATGTCAGGCTTTGTCCAGATGTTTTGCACTAACAGGTTCAGAGGTATTGTATATCATTATTTAGTGACTTCACTCCTGATATCATCCCAGTGATTTAGCATAATCCCAGAAATGTTATGAGGCAATGGCCATAAATATGGTCCCACACCCTGACCATTCCGTGGAAATCTGTACAGTTGAGAGTTTTATATGTCTGGCCATTGTTAACAGACTGTCAAGATTGTGTAACAGTGTAGTGTGTAAATGTTTGTTGGTCTGATTAGGAAAAGGGGCAGATGGGAGTGTCATAGATCATTTTCTATCTGACTGTGCATGCTGCTACAGTTGCTTGTGGTCTATCAGCTGTATATGTTTGTAGGGGCAGACTGAGACATGCTGCTGTGACTAGAATACACAGGGTCTTGGGTTTAAGGCTTGCCAGGTAAATGCATTTTTCCCCTCATGTTAAATGACTGTAATGCATGATATGTTTGTACAAGCATTACAAATTTTCACAGTTGAGATGGTGTAGCAGTATGTTGCTGTGTTTGTAATACCCAGGGTCCTGGGTTCAATACTTGGTAATGATGATTTATTTTTTCACTAATGTTAAATGACTATAATGCATGATATGCTCGTAAAAGCATTACAAATTCTCACAGCTTGGGTGGTGTAGTGATATGCTGTACTGATTGTAATGCAGAGGGTCCTAGGTTTGAGACTTGGCAGGACTGAGTATTTTGTTGCTGGGCAGAGCAAGGATGATTGAGATAGAGTGATTAAAGCACTTTTAAGCAGTTGTAAGCAGGTTTCCATGGTGTTGCGTTAAGCTAAGTGATACTAAGAGATGCTTAACTCACTTTAGCTTTGCTTAGTGGTGCTTATTCCTGCTTAAACCCTCACTAATTTTAAATAAAGAAAAGAAAAAAAGGTGATAGGAAAGTGGTGAAATGGGGACAAGCAGGGGGTAAACCATTAGGAAAAGCAGCTAGGAATGTGCAGGATGGGTATAGGAAAGGTCCATAGGTTTACATTTCTTCTGCAGCAACAGTTGTGAATGATGTGGAAAATTTGGAATTTACAACCTCAAACCTCACAGGGAGGGGTGTGGGCAAGAACATTTTTAGAGTAATTTGAGTGTAGACTGATTTACATCATTGCATATGGGGATGAAATGTAGAGCTATGTATGGGGCAATGATTTTTTTGCGGGACAGATGCCTTTTTTTATTAAGTTGAGAGTGGGATGTTGGGGAAGGGCTCTAGGTATGTTTGGGGAGGAGACAGACAAGACACACAAGACAGCAGACAGTGGCAGTATGTGACACATGGGAGGTAACCACCTTGGATGGGGAGGGTGGTTTGGAATAAGATGCCCATGAACACCCAAATGGATACAGTGGGACTGAGTTCCCCACCCATGTGGATTCACCACTGCATCTTCATGGCCCAGAAGGCTCTGCTGGGGGCTGGTCAACAGGGTCAGCCTGCCCCTCGAGGTGCACCAGGTGGCCCTCCATCTGGCTCAACCATCCATCCAACTCTGAGCAGATGACACTGCACACCATAACCTGGAACTTGCGGTGGGTGATGGGTTCCTGTCCATGCCCATGAGGGGACAGGCCTCATTTCCAGAGATGGTTCCATCCAAAGGTGGTGCAGGACCAGCAGAGGAGGAAGTTCCAGGTTGGGCCCTGGGCCCAGTGCCACAACTAGATGAGGCAGGGCAGGTGGATCCCCTGGGATCTGCCTTATCAAATGTGCTATGGTGTTGAGGTTTTCCAAGATTTATTGGTTAGTCATGAACACAACATGTCAGAATTACTTATAACAGCATGCATGGGTGTTCAAATTAACCCAAAACAATAGATTTGAAACAATTGCATAGCAAACAGAACACATGCATAAATGGAATAACAGTAAGCATTGTAACAGCATGCCAGTTACACTGACTGCAACAGGTCACCGACAATGGTATTTGAACAAGGTATGCTAATATGCAACCAATTAAATGTATGAACAATAACAGAACACAAGTCCCAACAATAAGTTTTGAAAACAACATACCCGTAGTATATGAATAATAATTATTGATGCAGATAAGCAGTGAGGGGAGAAAAGAAAGTCCATTAACATCTATATAGGCTTCTATTTTTCACAATTGTACTGCTCAATACTCTACACATCTGCCCTCACTTTACATCTGCCTATGGCTCATAGCTTCTGTAGCACATGCATACATGTTAAACTGCCAACCTGGAATGGTATGGGGCAAACTGTGACAACTATGGGTACATGACTAGAGGGGACTCATACATGTCAGGGTTACATATATGTCAAAGACGGGGTACCCTGCACTGATGTTGTATGAGTGTGCTACTGGCATAATTCCCCTGGAGTCCTATCTGTTTCCAAGGTTATTGGCAGCAGTGTTCACAAGTCATGACAGCATGACACTTGAGACACATGTATCGGGAAGAGTGCATGGTGTATGTACCTATCCTGCTATCATTTGCAGGCATGTGGTTGGACAGTGGAATAGTTGTACACTGTGTTTTAGTATAACCTTCAAACAGTGACTAAAAACATTTCTTTACCTGTAAGACCTGTGTAGAAAACATATGTTAACAGTATCTGACTGTTTCTACAAATATTCAAGATTTCTTGAGTGTATATATATATATATATATATATATATATATATATATATATATATATATATATGCGCACATCTCAGTACCACTCCCTGGATTCAAACTGTGTCTGGGTGTGCAAAAATGAACATCAAACCTATTTCTCATCACATTGAGCTACTAGGGAACTGCTGTCTTTTTTTTGACTGATTTCTGCTTAATACTCTGTTGGTTAGACAGTCTGACTTTGTAATTCTGACATTCATGCATGACAGATAGCTAGTGTACTGTGTATTAATCCTTTGAAATAATACAATCTGGAAAGCAAAGGTTAACATAAGGCAATGCTGCAGGGAACACACTATAGTACATTACACATTACTATTCAGGGTTCAGTTCTTAGTGCATAGCATTTCCTATTTCATTTATATATCTTGTTTTACAGCTCCATAATCTACAGGTTTACATAACAGCTGGTTCTCAGACCAACCTCAGTTAATGCATGGTGTCAAAGCCATATTTGCTGTGAAGAACCTGTACACATTCTATTTCTACAACATAGGGGCATTGTGCCCCCATTTACGCCAATTTAGTGTTACTAGATTGGGAGGAGACTCATATATTCAACAGCAAATATTCTGCGAATATAGTCTACTATTCCCGATATTTAGATGACATTTATATCTTATGGAATGGCGATTACAAATCTTTGGTTGATTTTGTTTCATACTTGAACAACAGTTCCACATTCTTGAAATTTACCTTTGAATGTAACCAAACAGGAGTAGCTTACTTGGATACTATGATATCTTATGATGGGGCAAGATTTAAATCTAGGATACATAGAAAGAGCACTTTCACAAATTCTTATGTTGAATACAGCAGCAATCACCCCGACAAACTTAAAAACAATATATTCAAAGGACAGCTTGTTCGTGCACTAAGAATGACATCAGATTACACAGACATGATTGAGGAAGTTACTTTCATCACTAATTTATTCAGAGAGAGAGGATATGATGAAAAACTGTTGACAGACACCAGCAAATATGTTATTAGTCAGTGGGGTAAGAAATATACACCGTTGCTAGGTACTAACAACAATGTTACGTCTGTTACTGTAACCGACACTGCTGAATTGGATATTGTGGACATCAACAAATTCAATAGAGCATGTATTATTGAATATGGTCCGCATTCTTATGTAGTTAAAGACATTATGAGCAAGAATTGGGAATTATTATACAGTGATAAAGAAATATTAAACACTCTGGGTCAAAAACCTAGGTTTGTTTACAAAATGGGTAGGAACTTGAAACATTTATTCGAAAGTAACAACACACACAGTATGACCACTGGTCTTTATACAACGAAATGTGGGGCATGCAATCAGTGCAAGGATATTTTGGACACAAGCTACATAATTTTGGACAACATTAATAAGACTTGTGTCAGGTTTAGGAAAGGTAATTGTAATTCCAGTATGATTATCTACCTAGCCAAATGTATGTGCTGTTCCGCCTACTATATAGGGAGAACTCAGAGACAATTCAAAAAAAGAATCTATGCTCATGGTTATAGCATTAAAACAAAGGACCTTAAAAATGCTCTTTTCAGGCATATAAATAAGAAGGGTTCCACACACTATTTCAAGTTTGCAATTTTAGAAACAATTAATGTCGACCCTAGGGGTGGTAACATTAAAAATGTGTTAGCTTATAGAGAATACTGGTGGCAGTTATACACTGATGCCATGACTGCACCGGGTATCAATGACTATATCATAGTTAAACCAGCTTTAATGTTGAAAAATTGAATTCCACTATTTATACAGATTTTTGCATTACAGGACTTTCTAGCTTTGATGCTTTAAACATCTGTTTTAGTAGATGGGACATGATGATGCATTTATTGCATGTAATTTTAGTTGATTTTATTGTATTCACTAGCATGTTTAAACTGTGCATTTTTTTTAGCAAGCTATGGCTTTAAGAAGTTTTTTGGCGCCAATTTCAAAGTATTTAAAATGTTTTTTGAGAGTTTGTATTTTGTTCTGATGAAGCTCGTGTGATACGAGTGAAAGCGCTTAACCTTTTGGTTAATTAAATATCTTGAGGATTTTAACAGCAGACTGGTATCGTGTTTTAGCTGCACAGTGTGTAGTTTGCGAGTGGTTACTACATTTTATTTCTACAACATAGAGTAAACACAACAGTTTGTGGTAGAAATCATTATTTTAGTAACATGACATAGTGTTTTACTACTGCATATCCTGTAGATCAATATTAGGCTGACAAACTGTATTTATTCAATAGACACATAGTACACTATACCTACTGGCAGTAAACAATGTACTCCTTATTTATTGCACTATATACTGCAAGATAGATCTGTACTCACCAGCTGGTGTAACCTTGACAGTCTGTCCGCATGGGCCTCCACATTGCTAGCCCTCTCTTCTGCAGCTATAGGGGGAAAAAACAAACATTATACATACCTGTCTATCGCATACGCAGGCTAGAATTTGATAGAGCTATGGATGAGATACTTGCAAACTACTGGGGCATTGCATGCCCGAGCATCTTGGATCCACTGGGCCAAAAGCAGTTCCTTCCTATGCTTTAGGTCTGCATAATGATTCTGTACCTGCTCAGCAGTTCAGGGGATTCCAGTGGGACTAGTGAGGTCTTGTGCCAGACAGTCCCAGGCCTCTGCTTTGTGCTGTGAGCTCTGGGATTGGCCCTGCAGCAGACTGTCATCATGGTTTTCAACAAGGAGCCCAGCCATGACCCTGGACTCCAGAATGCCCCAGTGCTGCACCCAAAAGTGCCCTCCTTCTCCAATGCCAGACATGGTTCCTGCACAGATCAATAAATAATCCAAAAGCATTACCATGAACAAAATAATAAGGAACTCCAAAGCCAGACAGGACAGCAGAACCAATAAAATGTTTAATTCAAAAACCAGCACAGCAATGACAATATAGGCACAAAGGGTAACACAATGTCACCAATATCACAACGGTTAAGCACTTTAACCTGGAACACCCCCGGGCTTCATCAGAACAATTCAACTGCCAGAATCACTGCTCTAAATACTAACATCAATGATAAAATCACAGCATATAATACCAATTAACTAAAACAATTTAAATGCCCCTGTGCAGTCAAATCTAAAAATAGGTGTATGCATCCATGCAATGCATCCTTCACTCAGTGTGTGAGATTCAAGCACAAATTAAACACCATCACATTAAAAGGACTAAACACAGTCATGTTACAATGTAAAAAACAATTATGTGTCATCAAAAAATATTTTTAGAAAATGTAAGTGTTAAAAATGTTCAAGCCTTCATCTACTTAAAAAGACATATGGGTTAATGTGGTGTAGTTCATAGCCTGTTCTGCCTGCTGTTTTGGCATCTTCCAGTAGTGTGACCTCCATTTGTCAGCTAATACAAACACTGTGGGGAATCCCTGTAGCAGTTTTCTACCATCCCTATAGTAGTTCTCTACCAGCAAGCTTTATCTGCAAATGTATGTGACCGGTTTACTTAAAGTACAGGAACATTACAGTTTGTCAGCTAATACAAGCACTGTGGGGCATCCTTATAGCAGTTCTCTACCATCCCTATAGCAGTTCTCTACCAGCAAGCTGCATCTGCAAAAGACTGTGGCTGGTTTACTTAAAGTACAGGAACATTACATTGTATGTTAATGATTTAACCCTTCTATGATTGTAAATTTCATTAGAATGTATTTGGGGTGTGCACACTACTGGTAACCCCCACCCCGATAAGAGATCTCTTAAAACCTAATACTTTCTACTTTGGAATCATTGTTTTACTCACTCTTCTCCTTCCCAATACACTTGTCCATATTTCTCCCACTCCATACTCACTCCTGGCATAAGGTGTCTATTTCTCTAAGAATTCCTAGTCTACAAAATTGTCATCTGCATAGATACTTTGCACAGTACCTGGCAGTCTAAGTGACTGTTCCTTGCTGTGCAGTTATCGACCTTGGCTCTGCAGATATTTCTGTTTTTGCCCTCCACTTTTGTACCTCACTCCTCCTACTGCTGTCTTCTTCTGAATTTGCTGAACTCTCCTCAGTTATAAATCTCCTTTCCTTCTAGCTGCTATTCTGCTAGACCTTTCTTTTTACCTTGTTCTCTCTCTCATTAGAGAACTTGAATTGGCTTATTCCTAACCCTACCTAAAAAGTAGCTTACCCCTGCCCTCTAATCTTTGGAATTTGACCATCAGAACACCAAAATTGTATTACCTATAGCATACTAACTTTAAAAAGTGTAATACAAAAGGAAATAATCTAAAGGCTTCACTTCCTATAAATTGAACCCATAAGTTAACAAAATTAAATGCTTAAAAAAGTGCTATACTACCTACCTAACTGCTCTAAGGCAGACTAGAAAACCTTGGGATTTGCAATAGCCCCGTTCCATTCGCCCTCGCTATGCTCAGGCTCACTGCGCTCCCCTCCCTGCCCCCAATTTCCACCTGCCCCCACTACCTCTACATTGCTACCTGATTAGCCACTCCCCTGCCTACTAGCTCCTATCACCTCTTGCTGTGATAATTATTCCCCAACCAAACCCTCTACCTACATCCCACCAGCACCTATCAACTTTCATCTGGCAGCCTCCCATCCCCTTCCAATACAGTTACCTAACCACACTATCTTCTGGTACTGCAGTTCCAGGTATAACAGTTTCTTATCTCGCAAGTCACATCCCAAACAATGTTGCACTTCTTTTTACTACCCCTCCTATTAGCCCCATACTTACCTTATATGAAAATCAGTCTCTCACAGGACTTCAAATACTATCACCCAAGTTGTCAATCATCCCACCGTCAACCATACTTACAGTACCAGGACATATCCAACATCTTGTTCTCACTTCCTACACATCAACTCTAGGAAAATTAGCACTAGAATCAAACTCTACCACAAACTTGTAGATAAATTCCTGAAACTTATCTCCAAGCTTAGGCCTAGCCTATTACTTGGTGGAGACATACACCACAACCCTGGCACATCCACCTTAGACACATACTCCCCCTCTACCTGTAACCTAAGCTACAAACCTACAATTTCCAGGCCATCTAACTCTCTCCTAACCTGTCATCTTAGCATTAATAAAAAGGTACATGAACTGCATGCATTCCTTGCTGTTCACTCTCCTGAGATTCTCTGTCTGTCAGAGACCTGGATAAAACCTACCACTACAGACAATGAAGTAGTACCTCCTGGGTATAACATACACAGGCTGGACCATGCTTCCAGGAAAGGGGGTGGGGTAGCTAAACTCTATAAATCAGAGCTGAATGTAACCACAGATGTAGTACAACCACCTCAGTTTAACAACTTAGAGATTCTAGCCACCAAACTGTAACTTAGCAAAAGTAAATGCATTTATATCATCTGCATGTAAATTCCCCCAGGTAACAATACAGCTACACTTGAAGACACCTTACACTGGATATCTAGTCACTACCCCCAAGAAACCCTACTTATCGGAGACTTCAATATAGACTGGGCCACCTGTTCATCAGAATCCCCAACCACCAATATTAACCTACACTCATTTATGTAAAACATTAACACCCTTACTAGGGTTGGTAAGCCCAACCAAAAAGAAAGCATACCTGACTGGGTACTCATCAATAGTCACCCCAGTCTATACACCTCTGGTACCCTCCCTGATAGTCTAAGCGATCACCATCTCACATATATAATTAAGCACAAAGCTATCAATCCCCAACAACCCTTACTAAGAAATGTTAGAAATAACAAAAACTTTGACTCAGCCAAATTCCAACAGGAACTAAAATCATGTAATTGGTCTATTTTAAAATTCCTCCCTTTAGAGGAAGCACTTGTGTACTTTAACAATAAATTTGTTGAGATCCTTGACTTACACGTACCTATTCATTCAAAAAGAACAAAGGAAAAAATGGCACCATGGCTTTCAAAAGAGACTAGACTCAAAATTAGCCTTAGAAACAAAGCATGGGCTTTATGGTGTTCAACTAAACACCCCCAAGATTTACTTAAATACAGGAAACTTAGGAATGAAACTAAAAAATTCATACTACAAAACAAAAAACAATACTACTGAAAATTACAGACAGAAAATCAAAATAACCCTCAGAAGTTTTCGGCAGGCTTAAATAAACTACTACACCCTGGACAAACTACTACCCCCGCCCCAGTTGCCACTACTGATAAACCCCCAGAGAATGTTTCAAATAGTTTTAACCGATTTTTACCGAGACAATTCAGGCCCTAGCCAGCCAACTACATCCTAGCTCCCTTGGCCCAGAAAGTACCACCTCTAGAAACCTACTCTCATATAGTTATCAATTTGTTGCCACATCACTTATATGTACCCTAATCAAAAAACTAAAACCCACCACATTATTGGCTGACCAATTTCCTACTGAATACCTACAAAAATCAGCCAATGCTATTGCATACCCGATATCGATACTTATCAGTCGAACCATAGAAGAAGCTAAAATTTCCACTATCTGGAAAATATCCAATGTAGTCCCACTCCATAAAGGAGGTAGCTCTACTGAATTCTCCAACTATAGGCCTATAGCTATACTCTCTCCACTTGCAAAGATTATGGAAAAATGTATTCAGAGACAGTTCATGCACCACCTAATCCATAACCACCTCAAGGCAGATACCCAGCATGGTTTCAGACCTCACCACAGTACTATCTCAGCCCTACTAGCCTTTACCAACACCATAAACCATAATCGAAACAATAACCATATTTCTTCAGCCCTCTTCTTGGATCTCTCCAAGGCATTTATATGGTTGACCACCAACTATTAATCCACAACCTGCAAACACTCGGTCTAGATCCTAAAGCCCTTCAATGGTTTAAATCCTATCTAAGTGATAGACATCAGGCTGTTCTTTGGCAGAATGAATTCTCTAACCTACTACCTAACACCCTTGGAGTACCACAAGGCTCTATACTAGGGCCCCTGTTATTTTCCATTTTCATCAACGATATGAATTCTGTCATCCCAAAAGTCAGCTGTATCCAATATGCTGATGTCTCTACCCTGATTTGCTCGGCCACATCCCCAGTAGAGTTACAGTTAGCCACCCAGACCACCTTTAATACAATAGAAAACTGGCTTTCCCAATGACGTCTGATTCTAAATCCTAGAAAAACTTAAATGCGGTTATTATTACCTACACAAAGGTCTACTGCTGTTAACTTTATAATAAAAGCAAATGATGGAACAATAATCTCCCCTGACCTCTCCACTAAACTATTAGGTGTCATTATAGATAATAATCTAAAATTCGACCTACATGTTAACCATTTGATCAAAACCATCAACACAAAACTAGGATCACTTTACAGAATAAAAGCCTTCCTAACCCCCCCCCCCCAGCTAAAGTTGCCATAGCTTGATCTCACCTTCTCTCTACTCTTTTGTATGCATCCCCTCTTCTCTCTAATGTTAACAAGACTGTCATGAACAAACTCTCAGTCTGTTATAACCACATTGCCAGGTTTACCACTGGGCTGCCTTTTAGGACACATCCCTGCATCAATCTAATCCAGCTTGTATGGCTTGAACTACTCAGTCTAATACTATATAACCAATTGGTTATGTCCCATAAAATCATATATAACCTTAAAATACCCCTGCACTTAAAGATCGTGTCGCCCTCTATAATAATCCTAGACTGCTGCACTCCTACAATAGACTCCTTATTCAGATATGTAAAACTAATAACTCAGCCAGTGACTCACTCTTCGTAAATTCTGTAGGTAGATCGTGGAACTCTCTACCAGCTGATATTACCTTACTCTTTCTACTTGGTCAGTTCAAAACTAGGCTCAAACACCACCTGGGAACAAACTGGCTATGTCACTGTATCAAGCCTGGTTAACCTGTCTCTGGAATGTGTAAATCTGCTAGGTAGCCTACTATGTAATTTTATCCGATTTTTTTTCACTGAAAAACACTACCTGATGATTTGTTATAATGTTGGCTCTTCTAATCACTGAAAATATTCTATATGTAATTTGTATTGTCTGCCCATCTAATCTCTGTAAATAATATATTTGTTATTTGTAATATGTGACATGTTATGATGATTTGTTATTCCATGGAGCTTTTCTCCCCGGACCTCCGCTGAAAATGGACATGCATCTAGTCGGACTATCCCGGCCAACAAATGTAAAATAAAATAAAATAAAATATTGTGATACAATTATAATTTTGCTGCTCTTAATTTTAATATACTGTTAATGCTAATTTGATTGTTTAAACCCAGGGTCTTTCCTGAATCTAACTTAAGTTGCCAGTAAAGCTCCTTATATTCTACCCTGGCTTCCCAGCAACCTCCCCGGTTATCAATAGCAACCTGTTCTAATACAAAAAACTTAGTTTTTATATCCTTGCATACCCTAGAATGCGTGTATAATGTGTTAATGTTTTTTACATTGTAACATGACTGTGTTTAGTCCTTTTAATGTGATGGTGTTTAAGTTGTGTTTGAATCTCACACTCTATTTTGAAGATGAGGAGACCTACTATAAGTTGACACAGAAGCCCATTGGATATAGATTGACTTCATTGGACATCACCCCAAGTTAAGTATAATAACTTACCTGGTGGATGACCAAGTTTATAAGATTTGCCAACAAGACTTGGGGTATGCTACAAACCCTAGAGATGTACGTGATTATAGAATATGAAATATGAAGGCGAAGAATGAATGAATTTTGAAAAGGAAACCTATTATAGGCTGATGATATTACATATCAACCGTAGGATCCTTATGTCATTCATGGACCGTTTAAGTTGGATGGTGTATTCCTCCACTGTACCTAATGAAGATTTTGGCTACCTTAAAAGAGCAAAGTAGTACTGGAAGATATGCAGTTCTCCATTGCTGTCATTAAAGGAATTTCACTTACGATACATATGTAAGCGCATTGGACACATAATATCTTTGCCCAACACTTTATTCACAAACGTGGAACTTGTCAAGGAATTTGTTCTTATTAAATTCTGACATAAAGAAAGATAGTCAAAGAAAGCAGAAAAACAAAACAGGAGCCCCATTTTCATTGTTAGATGACATCTGTACTTGGTTCGTTTTAACTTACCTTTGTCAATAAAAACAATAAGAAAAACAATCATACATTAATATACCTTTGTATTGGACATTCAATATTTTTATTAAGAAATAAATACAAGGAATGATAGGATGAATTATGAGATGGTGCATTACTTTAATTGATTTCAGTTTCATTTATACATGCAAGAGGAAAAGCCCACTTTTGGGTTTTAAGATAGAGGAACAGGAGATCGATCTAAAATAATGGCTCGTTGGTTCCAGGACATCAATTTGATAAATGCTTAGCCCTGGTACCTAATCAAATTAGAATGTAAAATATCTGCAATAAGATCTATGGAGAACATGTGGATTGATATAAAAAGCATACAACCTGTGATTTGAGACTACAATAAGAATGCAAGCAGTAAAATAATTTAGTCTGCATACAGCAATTTCTTTGAAGCCATACATATGGCGTGAACAGCTTAGTATTGGCCATAGTGCAAACAAAAAATCCTATCAGAGGCCATACAGCCCTAGACGAAGATTGGACACTTGAATTAAGTCTTAGCAGAATAGGACTCCCATTCGTCAATGTTTCTAGCTAATTTGAATAATACAACTCAAGATGACAAATTCAGAATTGCTTCCTAACTTTAGGACAAAGTTAAGCTCTGGTGTTCAATTAAACCAAATCGTACAATATTTGCTGCAAGATTCTTTATGGAGGATATGTGGAAGGACTTAAACTGTATGCAACCTGTGAACTCAGATCACAGTGAGAATGCAAGTTGTAAAACAACTGAGTCTAAACACGGCTTTTTCTTCAAAACCACACACGTAGCAATGACCTGCTTAGTATTGGCTGAAGTATAATATAAGATTTCAGTTTCATCTATACATGCAAGAGGGAAAGCCCATTTTTGGGTTTTATGATAGAGGAACGGGAGATCGATGTAAAATATTGGTCCTAGGGCATCAATTTGATAGATGTCTAGCCCTGGTATCCAATCAAATTAGAACGTGAAATATTTGTAATAGGATCTTTTATGGAGTACATGTGGATCAATATAAAAAGTATACAATCTGTGATTTAAGACTACAACAAGAATGTAAGCAGTAAAATAACCGAGTCTGCATACTGCAACTTCTTTGAAGCCATATACATGGCATGAACAGCTTAGTATTGGACATAATGCGAACAAAAAATCCTATTAGAGGCTATACAACCCTTGACGAAGATTGGACACTTGAATCAAGTATAAGCAGAACAGGGTTTCCATTCGTCAATGTTCCCACCTAATTTGAATAATGCAATTTAAGGCAATGAACACACAATTGCCTCTTAACTTTAGGATAAAGTCAAGTTGTGGTGCTCAATTAAATCAAATCGCAGAATATTTGCAGCAAGATTTTTTATGGAGAATGCATGGATGGACTTAAACTGTGTGAAACCGGTGAACTCAGATTATAATGAGAATGCAAGTTGCAAAATAATCGAGTCTGAACACGGTTATTTCTCCAAAGCTATGGATGTAACAACAACCTGCTTAGTACTGGCCGAAGTATAATATAAGATCCCATCAGAGGCCATGCAAGCCTTTGAGGATGATTGGATATTTGATATGAGTAGACAGTAGATTGGGTTTTTCATTTGTTAAAAAACTTCAGCCAACTTAAATATATGTAAATGCCAACTAAGGCAATGAATTTACATTCAAAAGGACATGGAGGTGTGTCAAAAATAGAGGACCCTTATAGGTCCTGATAATTTCAAACAGGATGAACAAATAAGATAAGTGATTGGGTATATTTAAGATGCTTAGACACTCATTGGTCAATTAATCGAAAAACTTTTTATTTAAGTAAAATGGATGTCCCACTTCTTTTAACAATCTGATGAAGATTTTCTTGAAAGCGCTTATCGTTTGTGAATGAAAAGGGACTTTTATTTTCACTTTTAATCTTGGATACATTAAAATTTATTTTTAAAGGGAACTTTGAATTGTCTTTTGTGGACAGCGTTATCCAGCTTCATTTCTACAAACAATTTGTTTGTAGTATTAGCCTAGGTGAGTTATCTGTCATTGTTTTTGCTGCACTGTAAGTGAAGGATTTATTGCATGGATGCATACACTTCTTTTTAGATTTGGTTGCACACGGGCCTTTAAATCGTTAATTGTTTTAATTAATTGTCATTAATTGCTGTGATTTTATCATTGATGTTAGTATTTAGAGCAGTGATTCAGGTAGTTGAATTGTTCTGATGAAGCCTGGGGGTGCTCCAGGTGAAAGCCTTAACTGTTGTGATATTGGTGACATTGTATTACCCTTTGTGCCTATATTGTCATCGCTGTGCTAGTTTTTGCATTAAATGTTTTATTGGCTCAGCTGTCCTTCCTGGCCTTGGAGTTCCTTATTATTTTGTTTTTGCACAGATCAAACTACAACAGGTTCTGGCTGCATTCCCACCTGTGTGGCTTAAATAAGGCCATATTCCTGCCCTTTGCCATCATTGGACCATTTTGAAAAATTTGAGCACAGCTCAGTGGTGCGCAAACCCACTAAGCTGAGTTGAGCAGTGCTTAAAGCAGAAAATTCTGAGCAGTGCTTAGCAGTGCTCAAATCCACTTAGCTGAGCTAACTGCTGCTTAGAATTAAGGTCTAAGCAATGCCCAAACTGGCTGAGCAGAGCTAAGCACCGCTAGGCATTGCTCAGTTTTCATTTAAGAAAATATTTCAGAAATGCAAATTAATTAATTATTACTGAAATATTATTAAGTGTATATGATTTACTTTACATGATGTCCCCATATGTGCTTTCATTGCATTACACTGGGGTATGACTATACTGTATGGGACACTGGTATTTACATGGGTGATTTCACATGTCATATCCACTGACACTTCTATTTTGAAACAACTACACTTCCCTGGTTAACAAATAGCAATCACTACATAATTAAAAAAATATATTTTAACAATGCTTACACATGTAAAAATGAAGGGCCTGTCTTGGTACTCAAACCATGAACTACTGTATGCAAAGCCAGAACTCTAATCACTACACTATCTTGCTGTTGAGGATTTTTAGCTATACATTTGTATTAGCTCCTATAACATGTTTAAGCAATACTGAGCAGAGGGCCATGACACCCAAACCCACTCAGCTACATTTAAACTTAACTTATAATGGAATAAAAGTAGTATACGAGTCCTTTAATTGCTTGTATTAGTACTAATAGTAATTCGTATTTGGTAATGCACTACCTGGCATTCTATCAACTCTCTAAGTCTGTATGAGCAATATCAGGATTGAAGTCACTATATAATGGCATACATTTGAGTTTCAGACGTCTAATCCTTCAGAAAATGTTATGTTAATACAAACTCTGTTCCTCTATCAACTTTCTAAATTTATGAAAGCTGTACATCACCTATGCCCCTATTTTTGGACATCTGTCCCCCCATTTGGTTGCCCTTTGTCCAGAATTTGGCCACTAAGAGGTTTACAGGTATGGCTGTGTGTCTGAGGACACACTTGTACTGTAAGGTGCTGTATGGCACTTTCACAATGCAGGGGGTATGTGACAGTACCTGTCACATACCCCCTGCATTGCTTCCCATTGATGATCATGCTTTATGTGTCCACGGACACTGAAAGCATTGTAAAGTGCCATGCTGCACTTTCACAATGCAGGGAGTCACACACACCTGCATTTATTTAGATTTCTAATAAGTCTTTCAGTGTCCATGGACACTGTTCTACTTTTATTAGCTGCTTTCAGTGTCCATGGACACTGAAAGCACTTAAAAAGTGCCGTATGGCACTTTGTGAGTAAAGGGGACATGTTGGATCTGCAAGCACTACTGCAACATGCCTCCTGCATTCACTCAGTGTTTGTGTCCGCAGATCCGTTCTCAGTAATGTGCCTTCCTGAATACATAAGGTGTGCTGCTGAGACGGCTATGTGGATGTGAACACCAGTCACTCCGTGTAGGAATAACACTATTCCTACACGGAGTTTATTGAATCCTGGGGAAAAAGTATTAAAAAGCTTTGGCTTGAAACTGATAGTAACAGCAAATGGAAATGCTAAACCTATTAGCAGTAGATTGGAACGAAAGAGCCTTGCCTAGTAAAATAGGGCAGTTTGCATTGTAAAGTGATCCCAAGAACACTGCAATTAGCTTTAGCCAATGGTTAATGGTTATTAACATTATTCAAAAACAAACTGCAGAAGGAAGTGTAAATGTCTTATGCAAAACGAAAAAAATGCAAGTAATGTGTTAATTTGCTTTAAACTTGCAGGAATGGGTCACATGGATAAGGTCAGAACTGCTAATACTGAAAAAATATGAGAAGTGATAATATGAAAACAGAATGCATGCTTTATTCAAAATTGTTCCCATGGAGTGGGTTGCATTTTTAAAAAGAAATGATGTTCAGGTTCTGTTGGGTCCTGGAACCATAGCTTCTTTTATCAACAGTCCACAGGTCTTTAAACATGTGATTAGTAACAGCAAAATAGTGAAGGTAATATGCATTACTGGTTACAAGAATTTCAGGCAGTTCTAAGAAAATGGTTACATCTTGTGGTTGTTGCCCATGGTTAGAATTATTATATCACATTTGGAAAATAGTTTCCTTATTTAAAATCACTACAGAAGATGCAGGAGGAAGAAGAATCAAGATAGCATTTTGCAGACTGATATACTAAATAAAAAGGCATGGAACTGCAGCTTGGAACTCCCATTCACTATAAGAGAGTGTGTGTGTGTGTGTGTGTGTGTGTGTGTGTGTGTGTGTGTGTGTGTGTGTGTGTGTGTGTGTGTGTGTGTGTGTGTGTGTGTGTGTGTGTGTGTGTGTGTGTGTGTGTGTGTGTGTGTGTGTGTGTGTGTGTGTGGGGAGGGGGGGGTGTTGGATAGCCATGCAGTGGTTCTCACACAGAGACCCAAAATCAAAACAAGGGGAAGGGAGTTGACATAGAAGCGTAAAAATGGGACTAGAATTTGAATGTGGTTAGACAGTCAAAAGTATCTTGTCTGTTATGAAAATCATGTCCTGATAATAGAACAACAGAAAGCTAAAAGCATTAAAGCTGACAGAATAGAAACTAACTGTGAAATAATAGGAATCCCACAAGTAAAGATCAGCATAAATTAGACGTCAGCATCAAGACTTGCAAGAAGCATTAGCAAAGAGTCAGAGACAAACAAATAAAAAAAGTGTATCACCTAGGTGAGGACCCTCAGAACAAAATAAGCAAAAAAAGTGAGCTAGGCAGAAAAATGCAGAGTTGTGAAGATATTTGCTAGTATTAAACAAAAAATTCAAATAAAGGAAATTTCTACCACAAGTATCTGTAAGTGTAGGAAGTAAAACTAATGATAATGTTTTGTTAGATGCCCTTTGCAGTGGATAGGCTGCACAGAGATGGATATAGGAGTGAGGGTATTGTATCCACTCCCATTAAGGTAAAGGGAGAGTAACCTCAAAAGAAATACAGCACCAAAGATGCCTGAACTGATTGCAGGGAGGAGAAGAAGAATTTTGTTTAGACTTCCATTTGCAGGGGAAGATGTTTCAGAGCCAACACCCTTGATTTTGATGAAGACATTTCATTTACGTCAAAGTAAGTTCCTGAAGAAAGTAACTCTGAAATAATGGATTTATAGATAAGTCACCTAAGTTACAAAACAATACAGTGGATTGGTGATGCTGTAAGTAGGGCAAGAGTGGAAATAACCAAGGCTGTAGGGGAAGATAGTGACCAGGATATTTTTTTACATCTATTCTGATTTAAAAGATTAACTCGTATGTAGCCAAAGCATAGAAAGAATAGAGATTCTAGATCTGCTGATAGTGCTACTAGTAATGGAGTTCTTCCTTAGTCTTCTGTTGAAAATCACCCATGACTGGACAAAACTAAGACAAAAATACAAGAAAGATTTTTCTTGTCAGGCATAATGAAATAAATAAATAAATCTGTCCAAAATGCTAGAAAACTGCAAACAGTCTTGGATACGACGGTTCTTTGATCCAAGTGCCTATCATGAATGTCCCATTTGAATATACTAATATGGGCATGGTGAGGCCAGTGGTAATATTTAGCAATTAGAAAAATACATATTAGTTATAACAGACTATGTTATCAAATTTCTAGAAGCAGTGTAATTAGGCAAACCTAATGTTAAACTAGTAACACAAAACTGGTACTTTAATTAGTTGTCAAGATAGAATAAACCTGGCAATGCCTTTAGTCATACCTATCAAGTCCCAAGATTTTCACAGAATGTTCAGATCTATGTATCATATTTTGGTCTGCTCCTCATAAAATTTGCAGTTTTCTAGCAAATCATCGATAATTTAAATGACTGAATAATGGCAGATATTTAAATTTCAGACTTTGCAAAAAATGTATGCTAATGCAAAATCTGTCATTTTAGCAACTTTTTATATTTATAAGAGCGATATTTCAGTTCTGCCCTTGAGTTTAGAATTTTGTTCCCTCATTATTTTTGGCTTTGTGTAGAATTCTTAAGTAAATGATGTGTGTAGTAAAGGAACACAAGCAGAAAAATCTGGAAATGCAGCAATAAAAATGTCGAATTTAAACAATTTAAACCAGGAGACCAGGTTCCAGTACTAGTGCTCTCTACGTAAAATACATGATTGTCAAATAGCAGGTGCCATTAGGGTACTGGAAAGAATAAGTGCAATGATCTGCCAGGAACTTGAAAATTAGGGCTAATCTAGCAGATTAATGTACTGAAGCCATGTAAGGGAGCAAATAATCTTGTAGACCCTGGAAGCAGATGTACGGCCAAAAAATGGATCTATGCTTATAGTTTTGCTTCACTGTATAGTTTTTCAGATCTCTGCTGAAGGTGTTTTTCCCCCCTCCCCCTATTTCTCTGTGTTTTAAGTTGGTATAACTGGTTACATCCTGTGTGTTATCTGACCATCTCAAGGATTACTTGCATAAAGTTAGACCCTCTTAGTAAAAAAGTCTGCATATCATTGCTAGAGCCTTCCTGTGTCCTGAAAGAGTGCTCTTCAGACTATCTGGAGATATACAGAGCTGAGTATATTTTTCTGGCACTTCAGAGTTGTGTACTGGTAATTGTTGTTTGACTAATTTTATATCATTGCTGGCTGACTTCAGAGTTGTGCACTGTTATTTTTGCTTCACTGTATAGTTTTTCAGATCTCTGCTGAAGGTGTTATACCCACCCTCCCTATTCCTGTGTTGTTTAAATTCAGAGGCTTTTGCAGTTGCCCGCCCCCACTGTAGATTTGATCTGGGACACTCCCCCCAGTCCCATTTCTTTACCTCATTCTACCTAATAGACTCCTACTGCACTGTTTCTAGTCATTTTTAATTTAATTGCATTTTTTAAACTGTTTGGTCTAACATTGCTACATACTCAAGTGTGCTAGCTTGCACTGCATTTGAATTGTTTTGACTGCTGGTTTAGCTACTTTTCTGTACATATAAAAAAAACAAAAAAAAAAACAATTCCTTTCCTGTAACTAGTGTAGTACAGATTCAGATTTGCTGTATCCAGGACTGTATGTAAGCTTCTGAGTCCCCCAAGCTTTCTGAGTTGGAGGGAAGCCTTCTAGCTTATCAGTGGGAGTGGTAAGCACTAGGTAACCTATCTACCACATAAGGAGTGGTTCTGGCCCAGAAATTGTAGTTATTGGCCGTTTGGGCAGTTTTTCCATCTCTCGCAACTTTCTGATTAAAAAGCCCCATTTGCACTTGTTTCCCCCCTTTCCTGTAACTAGTTTAGTCCAGATACAGATTCTTACTTTTAGCACTTGAATTTGCCTATTCGTGATCAGCACTTGTTCAGAACTTGTAAGCACTAAATAACCTACTAATTACTACAGCACTCAACCTTCCTCATTACCTAGAGGAAAACAGTTTTGGTACTTACTTTCCTCACTTGCTTAGAGAAAAACAGCTCTTGTACTCACTTTCCTCACTTATCTAGAGGAAAATAGTTTTTTTATTCAGGCATGTCCAAGGGTCAGCTCCCAGTGTTCTTTTCTGTCTATCTGATGAATCTGGGCATCTTGGGGCAATACAGAAATTGCCTCATGTACACAGACAACCCTCTCCTCCTACCACCCAACACTACAACCTGTGAGAGATGCACTTATCTAGCCAAACTGAAGGTAAAGCTCTCTCCAATCAAGACTGAACTTAACAGTCAAGAGGAGAAGGTAAACACTTGTACCACACCACACTCATCACATAGTCTCATTAAATCTACACCACCAAAATGCACGCATAGAAACCCAAAAACATTCATGGAGGCTCTCAATAATAATCTGCTCAAGCAATAGAGACCTCCAAAGCAGAAATGCAAGCTACCTCCACCCCCCAACACAACCCAAATGACACATAACCCGTAGACTCAGTGTGCCACTCAACCACAGCCAATAAGGCAAAACAACGTACCCAACACACTAGTCATAGGCGACTCTATAGTCAGGCACACTGATGTCCCACTCACCAGGCTAAACAAGGAGAAGGTTACTGTCAGCTGCCTGTCGGGTGCCAGGATCCGCCACATAACCCACGCACTCAGGTCACTATACAACAAGTACAAATATGACTCTGTCATTGTCCATGTTGGTGTGAATGACCTGAGATGTACCTCCCTGGACTACATGAAAAGAGACATGGAAGAGCTCTCCGATCTTGTAGCCCAGGCAGGTATGACCCTAGCTCTGAGTAGCATTCTGCCATCACCCAGTATGATGCCGCAGTACAAAGACAAAATGATTGACTTCAACAGTTGGCTAAGCTTTTGGTGCCATTCTAAAGGGATCCAGTATATGTCTGCTGGGGATAACATGGTCGACAGACCACAATGCTTTGCCAGAGATGGCCTGCACCTGTCACCCCTGGGATTCCAGATACTGGCTAAGGTTCTTGCCGCCCCTATAGTGCCTTTTTTAGGCAAGGTTCAAATGACAAATTCACCACTGTAACAGGAACAGGCAAGCAAAAACTGAGGGTGATGCTACACAATGCTAGAAGTCTAAATCTCAAAATGCACTCACCCGAGGCACTCCTTAAAATGGAGAACATTGATATCTGTGCAGTGAATGAGACCTGGTTCAAGGCTCCAGAGAGCACCCCTGCACTACCAGGCTATAACTCATACCACACTTTTCGGCCATGTAACCCTGACAGGAACACCAAAGGCGGAGGTGTGTCCATATTCATTAAGGATATCCACACCTCCAGGCTAGTTGCTCAGCATAACGCAGCCGAAGTAATCCAAGTGCAACTAACTCTGGGCAAAACTGCAATCCAAATTGTAGCTTGCTAAAGATCACCCACCATGCCCCAGGATTCCCACTCCTCTTTTCTTGATGTACTGGAAAATATTAGGGTTCAACCAAACACCCTAATAATGGGCGATTTCAACTACCCCACCATTAACTAGGAAAACTACTCATGTACCAACTTCTTCACTCAACGCTTTCTGGAATTCATAAACTCCAGTGCCCTGGATCAACTTATCCACACCCCCACCAGGGGCAACAATATCCTGGATCTAGTCATTACCAATATGAGTGACCGGTGTTCCACACCTGAAGTCAATGCCTCATTGGTCCGCTACGATCATAAGCTAATTACCCTAGATATCCACAGCATGCCTCCACCCCCCATTAAGGAAACCATGGTAAAAAATTTCTCCAAAGCCAACTTCATGCTTCTTAAGACAGAAGTGGTGAACTTCATGACACCCATGCAGATGGACAATACAGTTATGACTACTGAATCCTACACAATTGCACTTTATAAGCACTTACATGAGTGCATGGATCGTCCTATCCCAAACAGAACCAAGACGCTATCCTCCAAAAGAGGAAGCCAATCTGGTGGTCCCCTGCTATAAACAAACTGTACAACAGAAGGAAGAAACTCTTGCAAAAGAGAGCAAAATCACACAAGTGGAGGAGCTCCCTGATCAGCCTCAGTAAGAAGCTGTGATCCCTGATAAAATCTTCCAAAGCTAGTTACAAAAACAAAATCGCCACTGATTCTAAAGACAACCTCAAAGCATTCTATAGCTATGTCAAGAATCTCAATGGCAACACTCAGATCTGCTTTGAGTTACAGCGCAATGGCACTAAATATACAGATCCAACTGATACTGCCAACATCCTGGCAGATAGGTTCAGTGCTAACTTTACCCCCCTCTCACCCACTAAAGAGCCCATCTCTATACCAGAAGAATGCAAAGTTCCTGTAATCATGGCTGCACAGGTAAAAAACACACTCTCCAAAGCCAAGAACACAGCATCCATGGGACCAGGCTGCGTTCTACATGAACTACAGAACGAACTGGCACCCCACCTAAGTACCAAGTTCAATCATAGCCTCACCTCAGGCTTTGTGCCTGCTGAATGGCGCACAGCAACAGTTATCCCACTCCACAAGGGGGGAGCCACCATGGACCCCAGGAACTACCACCCCATTAGCCTGATGAGCCTGGTCTGCAAGGCCATGGAACGTATCATCATGGAATTTATAAACAAAGGTATTGGTAATCTCCAAACTCTGGATCCCACCCAGTTCGGGTTTGTAAAAGGCAGATCATGTCTCCTAAACCTGATAGACTTCTTTGAAGCAGTCACCAAAGCCATAGACAAGGGTAAGGTGGTTCACACAGCCTATCTAGATCTTCCCAAGGCTTTTGACACCATCCCCCACTCTGGAATTATAGATAAACTCACTAAACTAGGTATAAATCCCTATGTCACATGATGGGTTGCCAACTGGCTCACTGACAGAACCCACACTGTGAAAGTAGCAGATTCCAAATCCGACTTCAGACCAGTGACAAGTGGAGTACCAGAGGGTTCAGTCCTAGGTCCTCTCCTGTTTGGTATCTACTTCTCTGAAGTACAGGCTAACACAGAAGGCCTTTGGCTAACGGAGTTCACAGATGACTGCAAACTAGGAGCCATAATTGAAACTCCTAATGATGTGGACATCCTACAAAATGGCCTCACTGAGACAGATGCCTGGTGTCAAAGCCATGGCCTCAAGCTCAATGCCAAAATGTCCAGAGACAGATGCCTGGTGTCAAAGCCATGGCCTCAAGCTCAATGCCAAAATGTCCATTGTCATCCCCTTTGGTAAAAACTCTGTACCCATGAACTACAACATAGGCGGTAGTATACTTAACAATGAAAGTGTGATAAGAGACCTTGGGACACAGGTAGACAGTAGTCTCTCCTTTGATAATCACATTGCCACAGTAGTCGTCAGGAAATCCTTCTATGTGGCACACCTCATCACAAAAGGTTTCTCATCCAGGAAAAAAAGAGGTCATTGTTCCCCTCTACTCATCACTCATTAGACCCATTATAGAGTACAATGCCCCTTTTAGTATGTACCTCACAAGACATCTACAACAACTGGAAAGGCCGCAGAAACACATCACAAAGAAGATTACTGGCCTCAAACAGATGCCCTACGCAGACAGTCTCAAAAAACTCCAGCTTTACTCCGTCGCATATCGCCTATTCAGAGGTGATCTCTGCCTAACATACAAAGCTATGTCAAACCCAGAGCTGTTGGACATGCTCCACTTAAAGAAATCCCAATCCCTCTGAGCTACACACTCTAGGGACCTAAACCTTGTCACCACATTAAACAGAACATGCCGGAGGGATAGATTCCTATCCCAGAGACTTCCCATACTCTGGAATAAACTACCTATCTATATCAAACAAAGCTTCTCATTAGCACTCTTCAAGAAAAATCTTGATGATTGGATGTGAAATAGGAAATTCACCTAGAGGATCACCTCTGTGGCTCTGCTCGACAGTGGCACAGGAAAATAATTTTCTTGAGTGGCAAAAGCCAGGGTACCTTTTTGGCTGGGCTTGTATAGGCCCCAGGGCTGATAGCCTAGTACCTACCTATGAACCTATGAACCTATATTGCTTCATTGAAAGTTAATTCCATGAAATCTCCATTCATCAAAAAAAAATACATCAAACATTCACTTCAACAAATTATTTACACAGGGAATGTAAGGACTTGGCCAGTATTCCAAACATCACACAGAACACAGTATTTCAAACCGACCAAGGAGGGGGAGTGCACCCTAAACCCCCCAACTATATATACCAACTCTGAGATCGCACTACAGTGCAGAAGAGGGCAAATTTCCAGTGATGGACAACTCTTTCCTTTCCCTGGTTAAACAATTTATTTAAGTGAACATTTGATGAAGTGAACATTCGATGCATTTTATTCAATAAAAAGTTGTTTGATGGAATTAGCTTTTGATGAAGTAATATAGACTCCAAAAAACAATATAGAGTCTTTAACTAAAGCACAGCTAGAATAATCCTTTTCAAGAGTAGAAAAAGCCTGATGTATGAAAATACTTGTTATAACATAATGGAATGTTTTTAGAAATTCCTCCAAAAATAAACCGATACAACATAAAATAGACAGTATATCTGGACAGCAAGTTAGATGGAGTCCTTACAAGGGACCATCACAAAAGAAGTAAGTGAAAAAGATAAACAAAAGTTGTCACACTAGACATGATAGAAGAGTTTCAGTTATTGGAGCAGCCCAGTAATGTTAGTTACTGCACCTGTTAGAAGCTTTATGTTATGTAATGTTTATAAGAAACTGAATAGGATTTCATAGTTTTATAGTTATCAAATTCTCAGAATTGATTAGATGAAAGAGAACCTAGGAAACACCAGATAAATAACAACTTTTCATTTGACAAAGGGATAGTATCATCTGCTACCTACTGTACCCCCTCTGACAAAGAGAAAATTGAATCTGAAACCTGTCAGTCAGTTTCAATAAACAGTGTTGCCATCTGTCCTACATGGAATCCCAGACATCTTTCAGAGGGTGATGGTAAAAATATTGAAGCGCTACTCCAGATATGCTGTTTCATACTTGGATGAGGAGATCACTCGTTCAGAGGACTATGAGTTTCATTTAGTATAAATGCAGGCTATACTAAAATCTATAAAACATGTAGGCTTGAGAGTGGGTGGTAAAAAAATAAATAAATATCTTGGGCATGTCAGAAGCCAAGCATTAGTGATACCTTATATAAACAGAGAGGTTTCCATTCAACCCATTAGCATGTTGACTTGTTGCACTGTAAAAAAGGCAGAACAGTTGATCAAAAATCAGCTTATCGAATATACTGGCTTTTCTTTTGTGCAAGATGGCATTATGGAAGGGATTGTGGAATTTACCCTTGTCCCACTGTACTGAGATCTTGGAGTTGGTATATATAATTAGCAAGGGATGTGGGGATGCAGGGGATCTTGTCCCCCTGCAAAAAGTAGATTTGGGTTACTTCAGATCTTTGATTTGAACTGTTCTGTTGTATGATTTGGTGCTTGAAATGTTGATCCTTCAGTTCTTTGTCATACACTCAAACTGAGATATTAAGACTTTAAATAGGAAAAAAAAAGCATAGACCAAAATATAGGCTAGTACCTTCCAGTAAGAGATAAGTGAATATTTTCCCTGGACTGACTTGGTAGTATAGAAAGCTTGTGTTTAATTTTTGTGACTATTGCCTGACCTTTGAAAGACCTCATCAGATGAAAAACTCCAGTCAAAGTGCAATAGCTTCTTAAAGCAGATAAAGCATTTAATGAAATAAAAGGTATTCTTTGCTTGAACCCCTGTTTATGACTATTGATTTTACTAAAGTATTAACCTATATACAGACACAACAGAGGTATGCTTGGGAGCAGGGCTATCTCACGACATCCAATGAGAGGAGCTCAAATTGTGCTGTATGGGTAATTCACTCTCATTTGATCATAATGTTCCACCATAGAAATAAAATTCTTCTAGACTCCTCAATTAATTTCCTGTGAGATATATCAAGATCTAAAGCAGTCACATTACTACTATACTCTTCCATTGTGAGACCCAACATGCAGTTCATTACCCCCTTTGGCATGTGCAAATACAAGCATATCACTCAGCTAGAAGGGCTCCAATGATTTTTAGACAAGAACATTAAAAGGTTATTTTTTCAACTATCCAGACAGATTAGCACAACTCTTCTTATACACAGTAACCTACTGGCTGATCTGAGGTGATCTGTATCTCACTTTTCAAGCAATTAAATAAGTAATCCTATTGACCTTCTATTACTTTACAAAACAAGTAGCTCTAGTAGCACCCACATTAGGCATATAAGTCTATAAAAGCAAACAGACTAAAATTATTAGTAGTATAAGTTCCTAACGTAACATAATTCCAAGCAGGTAAAGCAAAGTGATACATTGTTTATCTTTAATTCTAGTTATGATGACTGGATGGGTCAACAGAAATTTATACTAGAGTGAACACATACAGTCCTGCTCAATTTGGAAGGTGTGTATCATTAAGTACTTGTAAAGGCCCTCAAGAATGTTTAAGTGTGTCTCCTTAAAGGTGTCTATGATTAAACTTCTTATAGTTCCTGTGATCATTTGCCTAGTATTGATCCTATATCCCTAATCATTAGCATTCAAAATTCTGGAGTACATTGCTATGGCATAAAATGGTTGAGTACAGTTCTGTATACCTTACAATGTAGCTACTGCAGCTAATTAGTACTGCAAAGCTGTACTGTACATTACTGCCTTACACAGTTGTGCCCTGCAGTGTGCTAGGCAGCACAGAACTACCTGCTAGTCCCAAGCACAGGAGCAACTGGAGCACATTAGCATAGCGTACTATTGTAATACAGTTAGACAGTGACTGTGCACCCTGCAGAGTACAAAAATTCAATTATTTCAATCATAGTAGCCTATGGGGCATTCTAAAGATAGAGTGTAGAATGAGTTTACATTTACTCACACTGCTCTCTGAGAATACCAGGGGATACATTTCCAAAGGATCATGGATACATGCATTTTGATCTAAAACTGATTACTGTTCTGTTCATCTGAATTCCTGTCAAATAAAATAAAAATCATGAACTGTTCGTTATCTGTATATTCACTGCATAAATTTTGTTTAGTTTTGTTGCATCAGATTCTTCAAATACTGGTGTATGGAGAAATACAACTGTTTTGATGAATATAAGAGGAGAGTCAAAATTTTATACAAGAATTTTGGATTATAATAAAGTACAGAGGACTACTTTGTTCAAGAATGGGCAACTTTTATATACTTGTACTTCTTTTGTGCATTATTACCCATCTGCAGAATTTTCAACTGGCAATTTTAAATTTAGTTTCAGATAAAGTACATATGCTTTATAAGCTGATAAATTATGATTGATATAGCAATTTAAGGAAAGAAACAGTTAACCAAATTAATGGAAATATGGTCTTGACTTTAAAGATAAAATGTATATTTACATGCTAAACAGCATGGAAAGTATTTCTAAACTGCTATTTGCAAGAAAAAAGAAAAATCAGATTCAAGCTCTCAGGATAGACTATTCAGTAATAAATGAACCTAAAATAGTCACTAGTATTTATTTTCTATTAGCTGAAAAAGACAGGATGATTGTAATAATTTAGTAACTGATCAATTTATCAATCATGTTTCTCCAATATAATATAATGGAGGAGTACTAAGGAAATCATATTGCCTCTACCTAAGAGTAACGTTCCTGGCCCTGACATGTTGCTAAATTATATATATATATATATATATATATATATATATATATATATATATATATATATATGTATTTTTTTTTCACAGTTAAAAATTGTGAATGGATTAAACCTAGAGATGTGAAACTGCTGTTTGTACTAACTTGTAAATGGAAAATGAACTGCAAACATATATACCCTCTAAGAGATAATGACTTTTGCCTCATAATCATATTATTCAGTTTAATTTTTTTATGACATATTCCACAAAAATTAGGATGTGTCATCAATTTTAAATGTTGTTGGTATAGTTATGGTAACATGGGTTTCTGAGTACATGATTGGTGGTCAGACTATAAAGATGTTTTCTGGTGCAAAACTGGATTTTTCAGTCTTCATTTTGATTTGTGTATTTGTCTTCTAGGTGTACTGACCAAGTATCAACCAGTTAGGACAGTTACTTCCTTTTGTTGGTCCCCATAGCTGCCTAGAGGTTAATATTGTCCATTTTTAATCTTGACAAACTGTGGAATTTTCTTCTGGGTGCATGGATGTGGTTGTTTTCAGACTAAATTTTAAGAATGTTATTAATTAAAGGCTGTAGGCGAATGGGTTGATGCAGGAGATAGGATCTTATCATTTCAATTTTGATCTCTGGATATTTAATATTTACTTTTGTAAATGTAAGATTCAAGGTTATACTTACGTTTTAATAAAACAATACAAATTGGACAAAACAGAAACAAACATACGGAGTAATGTGCAAAATGTTGTTGATAGTTTTGAGCTGCATTTAATCAGTTTAGTGAATGATTCACACATATTACTACTTACAGAGATTACCTGCACTCTATAAAAAATGTAATGAAGCCAAAAGTAACTTTTGGTCAGAAAGCTGTGGACAAAATGCAAAATCATTGTATTTATGTAAGGTACTGAGGCAGATTGCAACATAATAAAATAGTCTACTTTTAAAGTGTTGAACTTTAGCAATAGAATGATTAAATTTTCACATATGTCACTGTCAAATTATGGGCCTAAACTAAAGTGTTTATGTCAAGTGTAACTCATATTTGACTGAGATGTAAGCAGTACAAACAGTTATTCCTTGCAATATCATTGCAAGCTCAAATAACACAACCACACATACAGAGCAGAAGATGTTTAGGAAGCAATGGCTTGTTGAAGAAGATTCCTGTAGGTGAGATACAAAATGACTTAATTTCTAAAAGGAAAAGTGATAAAAATACAGTTATGTGTCAAACTGTTCTCTTGTGCTTTAAGTTATGGCCTTGTTGATGTCATAACAAACATACTGTCATATAGTGTGAATTTCTGACATGTTAACTTCATGAAGGTATACCTGCAAGCCATCTCTGATCACACATCTTCATCATACATATCTTAAGTGACTATGAGTTTCTTTCCAGTGTGTTATAATGCACAAGGGATTCCCCTCCTTTTCTTCACTGCTGTGTGACCAATGCACTTAAAGTAGAGAAATGACTTTGCTTAATAAGAGGAAAAAATATCAGAATGGCAACTCCCAATGGAAATAAATATGATACATGTACATGTATTACTAGGCTCAGTCTTCTTTCAGAGCACTATAAAAAAGTATGCAGTGATTAATAACATTGACATCATATTAATCTAGCTCTTAAGTGTAGGCTAAGGAAACACTACTGGCAAATGCCTACATTGATAGAAGAGGTCCTGGAAATAAAGGAATGAGTTGACATAGACATATGAGATTCAGGACTGAAGAAGACATTTAGGTGCAGGACAGAACCGTGTACAGTATGCAGTTCTGTCTACACTATGTACAGTGTGGGTGCCTGTTCTGGTATACTCATTCTGTGCAGTACTTCCTCAAAATCACAGATTATACCTGCTCTGCTCTTACAATCACACAGTGCATGTAGCTGTATGTTTTTATGACAACAGACCATTGCAGATCAGGACAGTGATAATCAGTGAGGTCAGCACTATGCATCGAGGTATGCATACCTCACTATGTAGTATATCATTGCTTTGTTCCACTCTACTATTATGTCTCTGAGTGATTCATAAGATATTTCCTTGATGGTGAATATAAAATATTTGCTTTGATGGTTTAGCTAGTTTCATTATGGCAATGAGGAGATCTTGTGCTTTGTGCGCTCAGGTGATGGGAATTCATTATCATCAAAGTATTGGCAATTTACAAGGCAGTATATATGTGTGAAACCAGGTTTCTGCAGCACTGGGAACTTTGTTACAAGAAGGAATGTTCATGCACTGTAATGGAGGTGGTGAAGAAATATTAGTACTGGATAATACTAGAATGACATTCATCATTCTTTGTTGTAAGCATTGTCCCCACAAACCCTTCAAAAGTGATTTTTATGTCATTGTACTGAGTAGTTTATACTACTGGGAGCAGCAAGTACATTGCTTTTACAAGGTTTGTGAATTGCCATCAATCGGGGGTAGATTCATTTGAATATGTAAGTAGTGCTTGGGGTAATAGTAATGTGCAGTGGAGTAAGACCATTTATGAGTCTTGGCCCATGGTGTATCTGGACTTCATGAATCACAAAGGGCTTTTAGTCCTATGTAGAGGCACAGACAGTCTAGAAATAAGGTTGCAGAATGATACAGATACAGCCAAATGGTACATCCAAAATATAGATTTCAGTGATTGTTGCACAAAAGCATAATTTTATTGGCAAACAGCTCACTGAGGCAAGTATTCATAATGAAACAAAGACGCACTCCATCACAAGTTCAGAAATAAGTTACAAAATGTAGAAGGAGGCTGAATTGCTTGATGGCTTAAAATGACTACAGGTTCAGCAGTATCATATGAAGAATTAACTTAGGTTATAATTGTGAATCATGCTCTAATGAGAGTGCTAATCATGCATGAAGCTAGGATGGAGTAAGAGCTAAACTGTATGGCAGAAGTGCAGGTTTTATGCAGATAAAAACAGTGAAGTTGATGTTTAGCATGGTAACAGCTGTGAAGCACGACAAATTTGTAATATGCATCAATGCCCAAGACCAAAACTCATGCACCAAAAGGGAACATTATCCCCTTCCACCAATTGAAGAGGTTGTAGAGACAATCCTAAAGACTAGGTTGCTTTCAGTGCTTGTTCAAGTGAATAAATCCAGTTCCAGACTATAGGCTTTCAATACTCTCTTGGGTTATTACATTTTCTTAAGGCTACTGTTTGGGATCTCATCAGCTCCAGAAGTGTTCCAGTAGACTGTAACATCTCCAGTTAAAGAAACAGATGAAGTAGTCAATATAACAGACAACATTCTAGGCAGAGATGCTGTAAAGAAAGAATATGTCAGAAGACTGCAATATTTGTTAGGCAAACAGAGGTATTAAGGCTAAACCTCTCAGATAAATGCACATTATAAGGTTAAAGCTATTGTCAATAAGCAGAAACATACTAATAAATGATCTTGAATGGGGTTGTAGGAATGGTGAAGTATCTGTCAAACTCTGCTCCTCACTTTTCAGACATCAGAGTTCCACAAAGCATGATATTTGGGCATTACACAAGTGTTGGTCAACAGAGCAATAGATCTGTGGGATTCTGAAACATCAAGCTACAACAGCACCAGTTCTCATCTATTGCTATGTGCCCTGACACCTTTGCATTCACATGCTGATTAGTAAGTGCTACTTACAGTACTGTTTCAATAGAGCATAACTATAGCTTATATATCCAGACTGATATAAACTCACATGTGCCATTCACAGACATAAATGGAAATGCTTGTTATACCTTTTTGGCTGTCAGAAATTACATGGTTATGTTTATGGCAAGGCAATTATAGTAAAATCAGTTTATAACCCACTACAAAGCATTCTTCAGAATGCATTTGCTTAACATTTTAGTATGTCTACAACGGATATTGTTATCCTTACAAAAACATGATTTTAAGTACAGTATAATCCTGGTAAATTCATTCACATTGAGGACACATTAAGCAGATCATATCTAAATGGGTGCAAAGAGAATTCACTTGAAAAAATATATACTGGAAGGACTTTGGATTGTCTCACAATCAACAGTGGCAGCAACAAAGTACAGGAGTTAAAGGAGTACAGAGCTTGACGTAGAGCTTCACCTTATTTATTTATTTATCTATCGGGTGTGTGAACTGGAGAGCAAAATAAAAAGACCAGCACTCTATAGTCTGCAGCAAATATTTATAGCTGTTTAATTCTGGCAAGAACAAATCATCCTTGTAAATTCAAGGATGAATAACAACCAGGCCAGTTTCAGCATGAAATGCCTTCATTGGTGTTAAATAACATGATCCAGAAAAGCAACATTTAAATAACAGAATTCCTGCTCCAACTGGTCAATCAAAGGTGCTCATTTAGCCCAGGTGAAAATAAAAACCCGAGTCTAATGATCCAAGATTGTTCTTTGAACTGCAGCACATGAACACCTATAGGCATGACCTTGCTCTTAGGTTCATAGGTGGGTACTAGGCTATTGGCCCTAGGGCCTATACAAGCCTAGCCTTAACAATTCCCTGCCTATTTCTTCCCCCAGTATTTACTTCCCTGGACCCCTGTCTAGCAGGGTGACTGATGTAATCCCCAGAGTGAATTTCCTATCTCCCATCCAATCATCAATGTTCCTTTTGAAGAGGGCCAAAGAGGTGCTCTGCTTGATATGTATGGGCAGTCTATTCCAGAGTCTGGGGAGTCTCTGGGTCAGGAACCTGTCCCTCCAGCATGTATTGTTCATTGTGATGACAAGGTTTAGATCCCTGGAGCATGTGTATCTGAGGGATTGGGATTTCTTAAAGTGTAGCATGTCCAACATCTCTGGGTTTGACATGGCCTTGTATATTAAGCAGAGATTGCCTCTGAGTAGATGATATGTAACAGAGTATAGCAAGAGTTTTTTTAGATGGTCAGCATAGGGTACCTGCTTTAGACCTGTGATTTTTTTAGTGAGGTATTTCTGCGGCCTTTCCATTTGTTGCAGATGTCTTGAGAGATACATACCAAACAGGGCGTTGTATTCTATAATGCATCTAATGAGGGATGAGTACAGTGGGACAATGACCTCCTTCTTTCTGGATGAAAAGTCCTTAGTGATGAGGTGTACCACATAGAAGGATTTCCTGACTGTTGTGGCAATGTGTTTATCGAAGGTGAGACCACTGTCCACGTGTCCCTAAGTCTCTTATCACACTTTCGGTGTTTAGTGTACTGCCACCTATGTGGTAATTCACGGGTACATGTTTTTTCCCAAAAGGAATAACTATACATTTCTTGGCATTGAGCTTGAGCCCATGGCTCTGGCACCAAGCATCTATTTCTGTAAGGCCCTTTTGTAGAATATCCACATCATTTGGAGATTCAATAATGGCTCCCAGTTTGCAGTCATCTGCAAACTTTATTAGCCAGAGTCCCTTAGTGCTGGCCTGTACTTCAGAGAAGTAGATGCCAAACAAGAGTGGTCCCAGGACTGAACCGCGAGGTACTCCACTTTTCACTTGTCTGGAGCTAAATTTGGAGTTGACTACTATTACAGTGTGGGTTCTGTCAGTAAGCCAGTTGGCAACCCATCAAATGACATAGGGATTAATGCCCAGCTTAGTAAGTTTATCTATGATTTCAGAGTGGGGGATGGGGGTCAAAGGCCTTGGTGAGGTCCAAATAGGCTATGTAGACCATCTTACCCTCGTCTGCAGCTCTGGAGACTGATTCAAAGAAGTCAATCAGGTTCAAAAGACAAGATCAGCCCTTCATGACCCCAAACTGCGTGGAGTCCAGTGTTTGAAGGTTGCCAATGTCTTTGTTTATAAGTTCCATGATAATATGTTCCATGGCCTTGCAGATCAGGCTCATCAGACTGATGAGGTGGTAGTTTCCGGGATCCAAGGTGGATCCCCCCTTGTGGAGTGGGATAACTGTAGCTGTGTGCCACTCAGTGGGCATGAAGCCTGAGGTGAGGCTATGATTAAACATGACACTTAGGTGAGGTGCCAGTTCATTTTGTAGTTCATGAACTACACAGCCTGGGATGTCATCTGGTCCCATGGATGCTGTATTCTTAGCTTTGGAGAGTACGTTTTTTACCTGTGTGGCCGTTATTACTGGAATTTGGCAATCATTCATAATTGAGATGGGCCCTTTAGGGGGTGAGAGGAGGGTGAAGTTTGCACTGAATCGAACTGCCAGGATATTGGCAATATCCTTGGGATCAGTATATTTAATGCCATTCTGTTGTAGCTCAGAGCAGATCTGAACATTGCCATTTAGATTCTTGACATAGCTATAGAATGCCTTGTGGCTGTCTTTGGAAACTTTGGCTATTTTATTTTTGTAACTAGCTTTGGAGGATTTTATGAGGGATCTCAGTTTCTTACTAAGGCTGGTAAGGGTGGGGGGTTTGCATCCTGGGATTTTTCTCTTTTCTGCAACAGTTTCTTCCTTTTATTGTAAAGTTTGTTTATGGCAAGGGGCCACCAGATTAGCTTCCTTTTTTTGGAAGAGAGTGTCTTGGTTCTATTGGGGATGGCACAATTCATGCATGAGTGGATGTGCTTGGACAGTGCCTTAGTGTAGGATTCAGCAGTTGAACTTTCAGTTCCACTCTGTATGGGTGTCATGAAGTTTGTCACTTCTGACTTGAGTAGCATGAAGTTGGCTTTGGAGAAGTTTTTTATGGAGGATTCCTTACTCGTGGGTGGGGGTGGGATATGGATGTCAAGGATGATTAGCTTATGGTCAGACCTGACCAACGAGGAGGTGACCATAGGTGTGGAGCATCGATTTCCCATGTTGGTAATGACCAGGTCTAGGATATGGGAGCCCCTGGTGAGACTAAGGATTAGTTGATCCAGGGCGTTGGAATTTATGAATTCCAAGAACTGTTGGGAAAAGGTGTTGGTACACGAGTAGTTTTCCCAGTTAATAGCAGGGTAGTTGAAATCACCCAGTATTAGGGTGTTTGGTTGTATCTTAATATTTTCCATATTTTCCAGTATGTTTAGAAAGGTGTAGTGAGAATCTTGGGGCATGGTGGGTGATCTGTAGCAAGCTATAATTTGGATTGCAGTCTTACCTAGTGTTAGTTGCACCTGGAGAATTTCAGATGCATTGTGTTGGGCAACTCCTCCACCTTTAGTGTTTCGGTCCTGGTTTGGTGGACAAAATGCGTGGTAAGAGTTGTAGCCTGGTATTGCAGGGGTGCTCTCTGGAGCCTTGAACCAGGTCTCAGTTACTGCACAGATATCGATGTTCTCCATTTTTAGGAGAGCCTCAAGAGAGTGTATTCTGAGGTTTAGACTTCTAGCATTGAGTAGCATTACCTTCTGATTTTGCATGCTTGTACGTGTTACCATGGTGGTTTTGTCCTTTGAACTTTGCGTAAAAAAGGCACTATAGGGGTGGCAAGAGCCTTAGCCAGTAACCTGAATCCCAGGGCCAACAGGTGCAGACCATCTCTGGCAAAGCATCGTGGTCTGTCAATCCTATCATCCCAGGCAGACAGATACTGGATCCCCTTTGAATGACACCAGAAGCTTAGTCAATTCTTGAAGTTAATCATTTTGTCCTTATACTGTGGTATCATTCTGGGCGAAGGCAGGATGCTACTCAGGGCTAAGCTCATACGTGCCTGGGCCACATGGTCTGAGAGCTCTTCCATGTCTCTTTTCATGTAGTCCAGGGAGGTACATCTCAAGTCATTCACTCCAACAGGGACAATGACAGAGTCATATTTGTACTTGTTGTGGATTGACTTGAGTGCATGCATTATGTGGTGGATAGTGGCACCTGACAGGCAGCTGACTGTAATTTTCTACTTGCTCAGCCTGGGGAGTGGGACATCAGTGTGCCTGACTATAGAGTCACCTATGACTAAAGTTTTGGGTATGTTGTCTTGCCTTAGTTCCTGTTGTTGGGTGGCACACTGGTGTTGTGAGTTATGTGACACTTTGATTGCGATTGATGTTTGTTTGTTTTTCAGCTCCGGAGGTCCTTGTTGCTTGGGCAGGTTACTGTTAATGGCCTCCACATATGTGGTTTAGTGTTACTATGTGTGGGTGTTGGTGGTGTGGGTTTAGAAAGACTATGTGTTGCATGAGGTGTAGTGTGGGTGTTAACCTTCTCCTCTTGACTGTCTAGCACAATCTTGGGTGGAGACAGTTTTGCTTCCAGTTTGGCTATGTAAATGCATCTCTTGCAGGTTGTAGTGTTGGGTGGTAAGAGGAGAGGGTTGTCTGTGTACATGAGGTAACTGCTGCATTGCCCCAGTACGCCCAGATTTAACAGGTGGACAGGAGAAATCACCGGAAGCTGACCCTTGGACATGCCTGTTTTGGTGCTTTTTTTTTTTGTAAAGTAGAAGAGCTGTTTTCCCTTACCTTAGCAAGCTACTTTGCAATTATAGGCTGTTTAGTGCCTATGATTAATTTCTCCTTATTAACAAGGAGAGTTGACTGCTTGTATCGGTTTAAGACTTCCTATTGCTTTCCAGCAGGTTTTAAAGCAAGTGCTAGTCACAGAGATGCTTAAAAGTAAGATGAAACAAATGGTTTATTCTAAACACTGCAGTGTGCACTAGAAGAGTTAAATGTGAAAGTAGGTAACTTAAGTTTTACCTGTCTAAAAAGTTAAGTTTTAGTGGAGAGTCACTGTTTATAAAACAGCAAGATATATTGAAAGGGGGTGGTCACGTTTGTATTCTGGTACTATGGAATACAGTAGGATGGCCAATAAATTTAAATAGTTGAAGAGGAATGATTTCACAAAATGATAATTGTGTGCTTACTCACACAAGCCAGTAAAAACAGAGAGGAAATGGGATATATGGTCAAATTAACATAAGGGGAAGGCAACTAGAAAGACAGTGGTGTTTAAGAACGCTACAGTAACTGGGTGAGAGGGTGGGGAAAAACATTTCAGCCTGACTCACAGGAGACAGAGCTGTGGTCTCTTTTCAAGTTTTAATATGCAGTTAAAAGCAGAATACAGATAAAACACAAGGTAAATAAAACACATCACAGTATTCAAAATAGAAAAAGGCAATAAAGTAATACAATAAATAAAAAGCAAACTAACCTTTCCCTCACAACAAAGTGTAGCAGAGTCTGTGTGAGCCTTTCTAGTAAAGCTCTGGAATGTTTTCTTTTACCCCTTTAATATAAGGCTTAGTTCCTAGCTCCACCCCCTCAGTTCACAGATGATTAACCTTAACTAACCTGTTCTATTGACCTGCACTAATTTCTGCCTGACTCACAAGAGCTGTGGTCTCTTTTCAAGTTTTAATTTGCAGTTAAAAGCAGAAGACAATTTATTCTAAACAATATAAATTAAAGACATACTGAGCAGTTGGCAGCCTAGCAAAATTAATTAAATACAATTAGAGTAAATGTGCACATAGTGTAGTAGCCAAAACTGAAGCAAATATAGAACAAAGAATCTAATACTGTTCAGAAACAGGTTCTAGAATGCAGTCCTGCAGGGTAAATGCAAGCAGTGCAGTTGGTATATATTGCTAGTTTACAGAGCCAATGCTGTTATATTCATTCTGGACTTGTAGGTATATCTGCAAATGCTTGAAGAAAGAAAAAATGTAGGGGACAGGTAAATGGCATTTGAAAGAGATTTCCAAGTTGTGGGTGGGGGTGAGGGTTCTATGATATATAGCTCTGTCAATACAGGCCAGTAAAAAGAGAGAGAGACATGTTTCATGACAAACCACTGGAAGTCGAAGACCAAAAAGTATAAGGACAAAATGATTGACTTCAACAATTGGCTAAGCTTCTGGTGTCATTCAAAGGGGATACAGTATCTGTCTGCCTGGGAAGACATGATCGACAAACCACTTTGCCAGAGATGGTATGCACCTGTCACCCCTGGGATTCAGGTTACTGGCTAAAGCTCTTGCCACCCCTATAGTGCCTTTTTTAGGCAAGGTTCAAAGGACAAAACCACCACCATAACAGATACAAGCATGCAAACTCTGAATGTAATGCTACTCAATGCTAAAAGTCTAAACCTCAAAATGCACTCTCTCGAGGCTCTCCTAAAACTGGAGAACATCGATATCTGTGCAGTAAATGAGACTTGGTTCAAGGCTCCAGAGAGCACCCCTGCAATACCAAGCTACAACTCTCACCACTCGGCCACAAAACCAAAACTGAAACACTAAAGGTGGAGGAGTGTCCATATTCACCAAGGATATTCACATCTCCAGGCTAGTTGCCCAACACAATGCATCTGAAATTCTCCAGGTGCAACTAACACTAGGTAAGAATGCAATCCAAATTGTAGCTTGCTACAGATTCCCCACCATGCCACAAGATTCTCACTACACCTTTCTAAACATACTGGAAAATATTAAGATACAACCAAACACCCTAATACTGGGTGATTTCAACTACCCTGCCATTAACTGGGAAAACTACTTGGGTACCAACTCCTTTTCACAACGGTTCTTGGAATTCATAAATTCCAATGCCCTGGATCAACTAATCCATTGTCCCACCATGGGCTCCAATATCCACCATGGGCTCCAATATCCTAGACATGGTCATTACCAGCATGGGAGATAGATGCTCCACATCAGTGGTCACCCCCTCATTGGTCAAGTCTGACCATAAGCAAATCACCCTTGACATCCCAACAGGAGGTTTCCTTACTGGGGCAGTAAGGAAACCTCCTTAAAAAACTTCTCCAAAGCCAACTTCATGCTACTGAAGTCAGAAGTGACAAACTTCATGACACCCATGCAGACGGGATCTGAAAGTTCGACTGCAGAATTCTGCATTAAGGCACTGTACGAGCTCTTCCACTCATGCATGAATCGTGCCATCCCAAATAGAACGAAGATGCTCTCCTCCAAAAAAAGGAAGCCAATCTGGTGGTCCCCTGCTATAAACAAACTATACAACAGAAGGAAGAAACTGTTGCAGAAAAGAGGAAAATCCCAGGATGCAAAAAACTCCCTCACCAGCCTCAGTAAGAAGCTAAGATCCCTCATAAAATCCTCAAAAGCTAGTTATGAAAATAAAATTGCCAAAGATTCCAAAGACAACCACAAGGCATTCTATAGTTATGTCAAGAATCTAAATGGCAATGCTCAGATCTGCTCTGAGCTTCAACAGAATGGCATTAAATATAGTGATCCAAGGATATTGTCAATATCCTGGTGGATCAATTTAGTGCCAACTTCACTCTCCTCTCATCCCCTAAAGAGCGCATCTCAATACCAAAAGATTGCCAAATTCCAGTAATCACAGCCACACAGGTAGAAACTGCACTCTCCAAAGTTAAGAATACAGCATCCATGGGACCAGATGACATCCCAGGCTGTGAACTATATGAACTACAAAATGAACTGGCACTTCACCTAAGTGTCAAGTTTAATCATAGCCTCACCTCAGGCTTTGTGCCCACTGAGTGGAGTGGCGCACGGCTGCAGTTATCCCACTCCACAAGGGGGGATCCACCTTGGATCCCAAGAACTACTGTCCCATCAGTCTGATGAGCCTGATGTGCAAGGGCATGGAACACATAATCATGGAACTTATAAACATAGACATTGGTAACCTTCAAACACTGGACCCCACCAAGTTTGGTTTTGTGAAGGGCCAATCTTGTCTCCAGAACCTGATTGACTTCTTTGAATCAGTCTCCAGAGCCGTGGATGATGGTAAGGTGGTCCACACAGACAATCTGGACCTCATCAAGGCCTTCAACACCATCCCCCACTCTTGAATCATAGATAAACTTACTAAGCTGGGCATAAATCCCTACATCACTCGATGGGTTGCCAACTGGCTTACTGACAGAACCCAGACTGTAAAAGTAGCCAACTCCAAATCCAGCTCCAGACAAGTGACAAGTAGAGTAAGTGCCTCAGGGTTCAGTCCTGTGACCACTCTTGTTTTGGCATCTACTTCTCTGAAGTACAGGCCAACACTAAGGGACTCTGGCTAACAAAGTTTGCAGATGACTGCAAACTGGGAGCCATTATTGAATCCCCAAATGATGTGGATATTCTTCAAAAGGGCCTTACAGAAACAATGCCTGGTGCCAGAGCCATGGGCTCAAGCTTAATGCCAAGAAATGTATAGTTATCCCCTTTGGAAAAAAACATGTACCCATGAATTACCACATAGGTGGCAGTACACTTAAACATCGAAAGTGTGATGAGAGACTTAGGGACACAGGTGGACAGTGGTCTCACTTTCAATAACCACATCACCACTACAGTCAGGAAATCCTTCTATGTGGCACACCTCATCGCTAAGTGCTTTTCATCCAGAAAAAAGAAGGAGGTCATTGTCCCACTGTACTCATCCCTCATTAGACTCATTATAGAGTATAATGCCCCATTTGGTATGTACCTCACAAGACATCTGACACAGCTGGAAAGGCCACAGAAATACCTCAATAAAAGAATCACAGGCCTAAAGCAGATGTCATATGTTGACCGTCTAAAAAAACTCCAGCTATACTCTGTGGCATATCGTCTATTCAGAGGCAATATCTGCTTAACATACAAGGCCATGTCAAACCCTGAGCTGTTAGACATGCTCCACTTAAAGAAATCCCAATCCCTCAGAGCTACATGCTCCAGGGATCTAAACCTTGTCATCACAATGAACAAAACATGCTGGTGGGATAGGTTCCTGACCCAGAGACTTCCCATACTCTGGATCAGACTGCCCATATATGTCAAGCAGAGCACCTCCTTGGCCCTCTTCAAAAGGAACCTTGATGATTGGATGGGAGAAAGGAAATTCACCCTGGGGATGATGTCAGTCACCCTGCTAGACAGAGGTCCAGAGAAGTAAATATTGTGGGAAGAAATATCCAGGGAATTGTTATGGCTAGGCTTGTATAGGCCCTAAAGCCGATAGCCTAGTACCAACCATTGAACCTATGAAATATTGTTTTTTAGTAACAATATGGAATAGGGCTTAACAGTGGTCCATGAATAAGAGTTAGTAAAACAGTTTATGTATATTTTGGAAGTAGGGTATCCAAGAATATGCAAAGATGAATAAAAGTACACACACACGCCAATTAATTCTACTCTGTTAAACTAATTATATCGATACTAATTTGAATGTGAATGAAAACAGTATGGGGTAGATCAAGCCAAATCTCAACACCATCATGGACTGTAAGGTCCCAGTGATCCTTGCACATGCTAAGGCATTTATGCATTATAAAGGCCACATCAATGATTTTTTTTAAGATTAACCTAGAGTCATTTAATCTAACAATCTTGAGGTATGTGAGCTACTGTACATCTAATGGAGCTGAAGACTGATTTCTTAACCACATACAGCAAAAAATTTTGACAAAGCTGAAAATTAATGGGGGGGGGGGCACTAGCCCAAAACTCAAGGACAATTTATAATTATTGCTTTTATAGACATACCCCAGGATTCATGAAGCTTGCGCCAGGCGCAGGCATAGCGTAGGCGGTATAATGCCAAATATGGCCGTCGAGTGATTCAGGTACGATCCAATTCCACGTGCACTACCGGCGTACGCCAAAACTGCGCAGCCCCCGGCTTAGGTATGCTAATCACCCCATGCGCAGTGTCGCACCATGCAAATGAAGGCATATAGTGATTCATGAAGTGGTGCAGGCGTAGCGTAAGCCCACGGAAATGTAAACCAAAAAACACGGTTTACATTTTCCCAAACAGAACATCGGAGCTATGGAAGTGGGCCAGACCCACGTATCACAAAGTTAACATATGCCAATGGCGAAATACACAGCCAATGGCATAAGAAAAGATACACAACATGTAAAAAACAACTTTAATGTCATGTCCACAGTAACGCACAGCACAACCGCAGGGCATGTGTGCGGAAGCTGTAACATAAAGAAATAATATAAAAATGTCATAAAATCGCAACGTAGTAGAAATCAGGTTTACAGCATAATACACAATGGTAGGCATGGAACACCACAACCAAGGTGCAAGGGTTGCTAAGGGCCTGCGATAGTGTCCGGTGCGGTAACTATGAATTAGTAGTCAATGCCATGCAAATGAAGCAGATAATACTGAATCGCAAATGTCCTGCCGGATGAAGGTTGTACCATACGGCATAGCGGTATAACAATGAGGAGTGGCTCAGAGGAGATACATGACATCAGCAGAGGGGTGTGCCACCGTAGCAGTAAGCACATTGGAGCAATGCAAATCTGGCCTGTCCATTGCTAAGCAAAGCTGCAGGACAGGAGTGGGGAGGAAGGTATAGAATCGTTTAGCTGAGAGCACACATGGTGCTCAAAAGCGCATGTGTACGGGGATGAAAACCTGCCCGAAACCCAGTAATCGGATGCACGCACCGCGAACAATAGCACAAACAGGGAAGGTCAGAGGAAGAAAAGAAGGAAATGCTGAAGTAGGGTAATTGGAGTACTAATGAGCAATCAACACCAATCAACTCACGATGGCCAATCGACGGCAGCTGACAAGTCTGCTTGCAGAAACCTGCAAAACAGGATAGGGGAGACATTGGAATGCAAAGATAGGAGACCTGACACAGCAGAGCAAAGCAAACCGACAGCAGACCGGCAGTAGCACACATAACGCAAGATACGCCAGGTCCAGGAAAGTACAAATGAAAGCAGGCTGCTGGATGCATGCCAAAAAATGGTAGGTGCAACGTGCAGAAATGTAAAGGGAAGGTCAAGAGGTAATTCACGGCAGCCAAATGTAATTCAACACCAAAGTCACCACAATAGTAGTTCTGGTAGTAAAACACATAAGATACCCTGTAGCTATGATTGTACATACACACCCTATGACATCATCGGTGTTCACAGCACAATAGTATAAAGTGGGAAAGCACCCTACACACACCTGTGTATTCCCAAACACTGCACCATAGGTGTAAACACATGGGGAACTTTTAAAATGTACATGTTGGGAGCTGCCATAGCTGTGATTCATCAGCATGTGTTAGAGACTGACGGTGTTGTGGAGGATGATGCCGACAACCACCGCAGGCCTCAGAGGAGAAGGAGAGTGTTCAGACCAAGGGTAACCTACCAGGGGCTACATGACCTGGAGATAGTAGAGCATTACAGGGTGGACAGAGACATCTTACAGCAAATAGTGGAGCTGTGCCGGCCACGCCTGAGAACCAGAAACAACAGAGGGGAACCCATCCCAGTGGACATGAAGGTATGTGTAAGCCTGCGAATACTGGCCACAGGTACCTTTCAAAGGCCAACTGGAGATATAATGGGGATCTCAAAGGCATCAGCATCCAGGATACTACACCAGTTCCTGGATGCCATGTTACCACATGCCAATGAGCAGATATACTTCTCCCGAACTCATGAGGAGTTGGCCAGCAATATGCGCCACTTCCACCATGTGGCACACTACATGGAGGTACTGGGTGCGAAAGACTGCACGCACATACAAATCAAGTCACCACCTGGTGAGCATGGCAGGCGCTACATAAACCACAAGGGATTCCACTCCATCAACTGCCAGGTCGTGTGCAATGCCCAGGGCATTATCATGGATGTGTGTGCTGGCAGTCCTGGAAGCTACCATGACTCCCATATCTGGCATGCCTCACAGCTGTATCAGGTACTTGTCAGGGGGGACATCCCACATGGCCATCTTGTGGGGGATGCTGGCTATGCACTGGAGCCGTGGATGATGACTCCCATCAGAAATGCACACACACCCATGCAAGAACACCATAATGAGGCACACGCACAAACCAGAATCATCATAGAGCATGTGTTCGGGATGCTGAAATCACGGTTCCGGTGCTTGGATACATCTGGTGGAGCCTTGCAGTACTCTCCAGGCACGTGTGCCCACATCATCATAGTATGTGCCATGCTACATAATATGATCCTGCGGAAGCAGCTGCAGCAGGGACAAAATGGTGAAGGCCCTCATAGCCCACCGCAATTGCCAAGGCCATTACAGGCACAGAGGGATTCAGACCGTGAGCACACTGTGCCAGCCCCAGTAGGCAGACGGAGGCATGCCCAATATGCCTACGCCTTTGCAAAGAGGGAATGTATAGAACATACTCTGACAGTGTAGACCCCTACGGACTGACACGTCTCCAACTGCACACACAGTAAAATGGATGGCACACAAACATGACCACCTGTAAATTGTAATGTGTAGGTGACCCAATGTGTGACTCCTACATAGGCAGCCCTCAAACATTGTACACACAACAGCTAGTGGAACACGGAATGTCAACACCTGAACAGTACATGAGCCTCACAGCATATGGTGGTGCTGTGTGCCTGTCACGTTCCCCGCCAGATATATATATATATATATATATATATATATATATATATATATATATATGTATATAGATATATATAGATATATAGATATATATATATGTACACATATGCATATATATAATACAGATAGAAAGGGCAATAGAGTGATATATGTTGATATAGATGGATTCAGCAATATCTGCAAATATAATAGATAGTTCAACGACATTCATAACAACTTGGAGGTACAAATAAATAGGATACCGCCAACTATGGATTGTGTAACATACCTACATGCGTAACCATGAGGCTGAAAGACCGATAGAACACAGTACCGGAACAGTACAGCCGCGAGTAATAGTATGATGATATGAAGGGACATTTAGTCACTGCTGCCGGTGTTGCGGTCCACGTAGGTACTGTGTTCAACTGTGTTTGTGAGTGCCGTAGTCTGTGTATGTGTGTATTGAGGGTGCCGTGTGCATCTCCGTGTTACTGTAATGTGTGTGTGTGTCCGCAAAATGTGTCTGTTAGTGCCAAGTCAGAGGTAGATCAGTACGGTAGGTGTGGGTATAGCTAGCCGTAGGCATACGGTTACCACCTGTCCCACAGTAGGAGGGACAGCCCCAACCTGGGCAGGTGTGTCCTGACATAAAACAGAACAAAGGGCAAATGTCCGAGATGTTAGGACATTAATATGTCCCATATATAATGTAATAATCATATTTAATAGTTATGCCTGTATGTAAGAAACATAAATGTTACATGCAATATGATAAGTAGCCAAAGTCCCACAACAATAGGTATGTATTGAGGATAAAAGTATGTGCTAACCTGTGTACTGACCATGGCTATGTGTTGGCCTGTAAACACCGCTGTGTGTCCCGCAACTGTACAACAATGACCATATGAAAAGGTGGCAACCCATGGCAAACAGGTTCTTTTACCAACACAACCGCAATGACTGCAAATATCTGGGACAGAAATACAAGGGATAGCTGTCACTTACACATATCCCTTGATATATCGCTGCAATTCCAGAGGTATACAAGTAGCAAGCTCACCTGCAGACGATATAGAAACCAATTAACAATGGCCCAACGTACAATCCCGTAACATAAGTCTACTAACTGTTAGCTCTCTAATTAGGGACGGAGCCCACACACATATATATGGAATATGTAGAAATGCAAGGCCCACAAACCTGTATATGCTACGTACACCCACTGCCATCCCCCACACTAGAAACTAAAGCAATACAGACTGTAATAGCAGCACAAATATCCAGTCAGTCAATTACATCTGCAAAATCCTCAACATACCGTGTGAGAGACACAATAAAAGGCATCATGCAAAATTGCAGGCGTTGTATAATGGAACAAACAGCCATGTTACAGGTTTTGTTTGCAATAGTCCGTTATCAGACGTTGGGATGACAGGTACACCCACATGTTTAACCAAATACTCTACCTGTCACACAAGATCTACGGGGGACATGAATCCAAAGTATACTTGTCTCCATGCATAGCAGTTGCAATTACACATAACAAAACACAATACAGACCGTCTCCCCGAAGGTAGGGCAAATAGGCAACGCCCAAGTGGAGAATTCAATTATACCCCACTGTTGCCGCATAACTGGCAAATGGAGTAGCTGCACAGCTGATATGCAAGTAATTAGTCACTCAGTAACACCAGTTGGCGGGATGAATCCACATGTTACAGGTATCAACGTATATAAGGATGACTTGCCAGACATTCAAACCGTATGCTCATACTGAATACCAGTTGAAACACTGTGAGAGAGATAGAAATGAAATGCTGTAATGATAACAAGGTATGTAGAACACCCGATATGTAAGGTTATGTATAGCATGATCTGTATTAATTAGTTTTACTGTATGTATAGCCTGGTATGCATTAATTAAACGTGTCCGCAATGCATAAAGTGGGAAAAGGTATTTATGTAGTGATGTCTTGCTGAGCATACTAACTCTTGTAGAAACTGTGCGTCCAGCAGTGGGACACAAGGTACACATCATAGACACCACAAGGGATGCTACATGAGGGTGTTAAACAGAACAATTTCATACAACCCGCCGTCAGTGGTAGGGTATGTCCAACAAGGACGTGCCATAGCAGGGGATAGTATATGTTGATATACTGTCACAGCACGCATGTGTATGGGCATATAACATCAATGACATATCTAAGGTGGTCCTGCTGTGCAAGTATGCTTTGCATTATGGGATACTATGTGAAATATGTGTAATGTATAGTATTGTAGGTAGATATGACAGATATTCTACACAGCATAACAGGCATATCATGCATACCAAAGGTATCGTCTATTGGCATGTACAATAACAGGATACATATGGCTTGTAGGCATGGGGCATTGTAATAGCATGATAGTTAATCTAAATGGAAGGGCTACCAAGTAACTATGCACAAAGGACATGTAATAGCTTCACAGGTGCATAGTGGGGTACTATGCAGTCTGGCAAGTCCATGTGTAAGCACAACTACAGTGTTCACACCAGTGGCACCTCTCTAGGGTAGTGTCATGTGAACAGCAGAGCCATGTGTCACCTGCACCTCTGCACAGTACAGCCACTGCATTGATCCCAGGCCTACATGTGTCTCCCAACCACCAAGGGAGGTATCACATGAATAGTGCTACTGAGTGTCCCTGCGTGATGTACATAAGACTTATGTTCCAAAGCCATGGTGAGTGTCCGGTTTGGTAATGCAACCCTCAAGCACATCCCATTCATTGTGGCATGTGTGCACATATCCATGAGCATGTTGCTCACAGTGGCTTTTGCTTATGTTGCGTATGAGGAGTATATCCATTAATAATGTTGTGGACATGGGCCCTGTCTGATCAGCAGAGGTCACCCCTGATTATGTAGTATGCAAATGTGTACAGATGTGATGTCTGTAGTGCAGCCGCATACTTAAACTGTCAGAGCTCAGTAAACGTCATGGCGTGTTAATGTTGTGGTATGTAAAGCTGTAGCTGTTGTGTAAGGTACACCCTAAATGGGGTGGTGTACCCTTGAATGTGTGTAGAAATCTTGAGTTCAGAGGTACAATGGGTGCCTATGTACCAGCTATACACCCAGTACAGATAAGTGTGGCCATGTAGAAGGATAGCCACGCCACAGTGGCAATACGGTAACCACAGGAGTGGGTGCGACATATGTGTGTACTGCAAACATGTACAATGTGATATGTATGTAGGGGACTACCACCCATGTGATAGTCAGTGGGTGAATGGTGTAATGCAAAGGTGATGTTCATGCACCTTGTGTCATGCAGCTTGACGCCATGCTAGTCATATCATGTATCTGTCACAGCGACACCTGTATGGATGGAGTCAGTATCAGCTGGTGGAGCAATCATGGCGCTGTGTATGCAGGGGTTTGTAAAGCTAGGCAGGGAAAGTCCCCTGTGCTAGCCTGTACTGCAGGGAAGCATATACTGAACATGAGGGGCCCTATGACTGGGGACTGTGGTATGCCAAATGTAACTGACATGTAGTAGGCAATATGGTATGCTGGCCTCACTGTGTGTGTCCTGTCCATGAGCCACATTGCATAACATCCTGAGACATAGGGTATGATGTGCAGGTGGATGTGTATGTTGTCAATACCAGAATGGAGAATGGTGCTGAAAGGCAATCAGAGGACAATGTAGGATGTGTGGACTCCCGTACCATCAGCAGCTGCCCTGGTAACTGTATGAAAGGGGTCCACCAGGTGTAGGGACCATGCTCTGGCCCTAACAAGCCCAACCCGGGTGGCATCAAAGGACGGGAGCCCAACAATGTCTCTGTGAATGACGTCCTTGATGATGTGCCCCATAGCCATGCAGAACAGTCCAGTCAGTTGTGTAGGACTATAGTCCCACTCGTGCATTGTGGTACCACCTTTGTGTAGTGTGATAAATGCTGCTGTGTGCCATTCAGGGGCTACAATGTCTGAAACAAGGCTATTACTGAATATGGTGGCCTAGTGAGGAGACATGTCATTCAGAGGTTTGTGGACATCACAGCCTAGGACGTTGGAAGGTGACATGGGGCCAGTGTCCCAGGACATATAGAGTGCAGGTTAGTACTGTGTAGGTGTGACCACAGGGACACCACAATGTTCCTGTATGAATTGTGGCCCTGTAGTGAGTGAGAGGGTGTAATGTTAGCATTGAATCCATCCTCCAGCTTGTTGCCAACATCACCTGTGTCTGTAATGTTCCTGAGTGACTGTTGTATGTAACAGCAGATGTGGGTGTTGCCATCGACTACTGACATACCACCATCATGCCTGGTGGTACACCCCGGAATGTGTCGCAGTCATGTTTACGTAGCTAGTCTTGGAGTATGTGATGAGGGACCCTGTGGCCCTACCAAGGCTGACCAGTGAGCTACCCCACCCATGGGAATGTACACCACTGTGCAACAGCCTACACCTGTTGTTGTACATCATATGTCCATGGAACATGACCACCAGAGTGGCATCTGTTATCTGGTGTGTACCATCATGGCTCTGTGTGGAATAGCATGATCCATGCAGTTGTGTACATGCTAATGAAGTGCACTGGGGCATGTTTCAGCATTTGTATGTGCATCGTCCATCTGCACGGGTGTCATGACGTTAACAACCGCTGTCAGAAGATGTCTGTAGTAGGTGTTGTAGTACTCATGTACTGTGTATGCTGTGATGGGTGTGGTGCCGGGATGCGGCTAACAAGGTTGATTAGCATATGTTCGGAATCCACCAATGAAGGGATAACCCCAGGTGTGTAACACCAGTCACATGGTGGTAGTGTTCATGTCAAGGTTGATTTATTTATTTATTTAATTATTTAAATTTGTTGACTGGGAGTGTCCGACTGGACGTGGGTCCATTTTCAGCGGAGGCCCGGGGAGAAAAGCTCCATAGTAAAATAAACAGACAGTAGTTACATTGGATTACATAGCGATTAACAATTTAACATAGAAATTACTTACAACATATTTACAGATGAAGAACATAGTACATCAGTAGACAACTAGAATCTTTATCTGTGAAGTACATAACAGGCATTAACAAATGTAACAATGAGAAGCTCCTGCTGTATAATAAGTACTAGGCTTATGAGCATCTGAGCTTGCTATCATCAAGGTAGTTAGTGGAGGTGAAAGAAAGGTAGTAGTTGGATGGGGTGGATGATATTAGAGTGGGAGTTGCAAGGGCATAGCCAGCATGTTTTTAGGTGCACTTTTAATAAAGTTTTGAAGTTGGTTCATGATGGTACAGAGGTAATTGTGGGTGGGAGTGAGTTCCATAATTTGGCTATGGCGCAAGAGAATAGTGCTTCACCAGCAGAGTTATTGGCTTTAGTGATCTGCAAGTGATTTTTGTTGCTGGATCTTAGTGGTCAGGTGGTGCGATAGGGTTGGAGTAGATTCTGGAGGGATGGGACATTTAGTGGATGGTTTACTAGTTTGTGGGCGAGTGAGAGTTGATACCACTGAAGGAGGTGAGGGAGTTCAAGCCAGCCCAGTTCAGCAAGTGAGAGACAGTGGTGACTACGGTAGGATGCCCCTGTGGCAAATTTGGTGATTTTGTTGTAGCAGGCCTCTAGCTTGTTTAGATCACATTGTCTTAGGTTGGTATATACTGGAGAGGCATAAAGTAGGGTGGAGATAAGGTGGGAATTTGCTATTGAAATATTTGCTACTTTGGTGAGAAATTGTTTATTTCTGTATAATGCTCCTAGTTTTTTGTGGACTTTTTTTATGGTCGTGGATATGTGAATGTCAAATTTTAGTTTATTGTCTATTTCCACTCCTAGCAATTTTGTGTGTTCAGTTGGGTATATAGTGGTGTTGTCTTTTGCTGTCATGTTAAAGTGAGAGTTGTTTTGAGTATGTTTGGTGGGTTGGAAGATGAGTAGTTTCGTTTTGTTTGGGTTGAGTATTAAATGGGCATCGGATAACCATGCTTCAACAGAGGACTTTTTGCAGTTTGGGTAGGGACTGGGCTGAGCAGATGAGGGTTGACTCATCTGCGTATTGGATGAGTGTGCCATGTTTGGTGGCAGAGGCTAGATTATTGGTGTAAACAGAGAAAAGTAGGGGTCCAAGGATGGATCCTTGGGAACCCCTATGGAGACAGGTAGTTGGGGAGATATGTCATTCTGCCATACAACGGATTGTTGGCGGTCAGACAGGTAACTCTGAAACCAGTTGGTGACTGATTGTGAGAAGGATAGGTTATTGAGGACAGAGATAAGTTGTTTGTGTGGGACCATGTCAAATGCTTTTTATAGTTCTAGGAAAGTAGCAGAGGAGAGATAGCCATTGTTTTTATGCTGAAGGATAGTGTTAGTAAAGGAGAGTAAGGCAGTGGTGGTGCTATGGTTTGGTCGGAAACCATGCTGAGTACTGGAAAGGAGGTTGTTAGTAAGGAGGTAGTGTGAGACCTGAGAGTGTATGCATCTCTCTAGTATTTTGGAGAGTGGAGAGAGAATAGCTATGGGGCGGTAATCGGTTAGTTCTGCAGAGGGTCCGCCTTTTTGGAGGGGAATTATATGTGAGACTTTCCACAATGTGGGAACGTAACTTTCTGACAGAGATCGGTTAATCAAGATGGATACTGGGTAGGCCAGAGCATCAGCTGCGATTTGTAGGTATTCACTTGGGAGGTTGTCTGCTGCTAATTTGGTGGGTTTAAGTTTAGTTAAGAGTTTTTTTATGTTGGAGGTAGGTACAGGAGAAAAAGAGAAGGCAGTGGGGAGATTACTAGTTGAAGGTGTGGGTTGGAGAGGAGGGGGTTGTGTTGTTTAGCTAGTGATAGTATGGTTTGGGTGAAGTGTGTGTTGAATGAGGTAGCAATATTTTCTGAGGAGTGAGGGGATGTTAGGAGGAGGGGTACTGACTTTACCTGGGTGGAGGATGGAGTTTATGGAGGACCAGAATTGTTTGGGGCTGTGTTGTGAGGAGTCTTGGGAAGACTGGCAGTATTGGAATTTGTCCCATTTTATTAGCTTTTTGACTCTGTTGTGTAGTTCTAGGAATTTCTGTCTAGCTGCGGGGGCTTTGGTTTTGTGCCAGTTCTCCCAGGCTTTATCCCTGTTTTTCATTTCTGACTTAGTGGTTTTCTGTAGCCATGGGGAGGGTTGTGCTTTGGTTCTGGAAAGTCTTATGGGGGCATGGTAATTAAGGGTGTTCAGGAAGGTAGTACTAAAAAATTCAACTGCGTCATCTAGACTGAGGTACTTTAGAGCATGCCAGTTACATTCTTTGAGGAATGAGATGAATGTGAGTGGGTTAAAGTTTATTTTTTTACGTATTTGACGATAGATGACAGGTTTAGCTTGGTACATGTATTTTTTGAGTAGGAATGTTGGGGAGTGATCACTGAGGCTATCTGATAAGCAGCCTGTTATATATGACTGGGGGTTCTTACTGACTAGTATCCAATCCAGGGTAGTGTGCTTGCTGGAGTTTTTATTTATCCTTGTAGGTGACTGGACTAGTTGGGTGAAGCCATGAAGGTGTACATGATGGGTTGGATTGTTGCCAGAACAGGATTGCCAGTCAATATTGAAATCACCTAAGATGATAGTTTCTTGGGGAGATGGTGGGTAGACCAGCTGAGGAGGTTTTCTAGTGGAGGGATGTTTTGGCCAGGTGGGAAGTAGCATCCAATTATGTTGATGGTTTTGTTTTGGTTAATTTTGAGGTTGGTATATATTATTTCTTCATTGCCTATTTGTGGAGCTGATGATTTTAAGATCTGGATGTTTAGATGCTGTTTAAATATTATAGCTACACCACCTCCTTTTTTGTTTAGCCAGTCTACTCTTAGTATGCCGTAACCTGTAGGGAGTATTTGCTCACTGGTAATGTGAGGTTTTAGCCAGGTTTCTGTCAGGATGACAATATCTGGGGAGTATAAGTCAATGGTGGCATGGAGTTCATGGACTTTGTTGGATATACTTCTAATATTTAGGCTTAGTAGAAGGAAGTCACTTGGCTTTCTATTTGCTGTAATATGGGAGAAGTTGTGGTTTCTAGTCTGATACTGAGGATTGGGGTTGGAGATGGTAGGGCCAGGGTTGGGGTGGATGTCTCCACTTAGGGCTAGTTTTGATATGCATGAGATTATTAGTTTTCTCAGTTTTTGAATGTGTTTGCTTATAAGGGAAACTTTTAATAATGTAGCTTTTTTTAATGTAGGTCTTGGAGGTGGTGTGTATGGGTTGATCCAGCAGAGCGGAGGTTATGACTCATGGATGTGTTGGTACATGAGTGGCTATCCCAGTTAAGTGTGGGGTAGTGTCAGTCACACATCAGTAGTAGCTGTCTGAGCCCCACTGTGCAATATACCAACAAATGAGGTATGTTAACCGTGGGGTATGATGTTGACTCTGTAGCTTGTTACAATGTGTATAGCAGTCCCAGACACAGTTAGTTGCACGTGGAGCACCTCTGATGCATTGTGCTAAGTAACTAGCCAGGATGTGTGCACAACATAGTGGGATATGGGAACCCCTCAGCTGTGGGTGTGCCAGTCCAGGTATGTGCCTGAGCGGTATGGTCTGTCTATAACCTGTCATTGCAGGTGTGCTCTGCAGAGAATAAAGGCAGGTCCCAGTCGCTGCAGAGATGTTGGAGTGGTGCATTATAAGGTGTGCCTTGCCTGCGTGCGTCACAGAGGAAGATGCAAGCATTGTGTCACATGACCCCATGTCGTGCTTGCCAGTTCCCGTTCTGCCGGTGACTGTTATTGGAAACTGTGCAAGACAGGCAGTATAGAAGCAGCAAGGGCCTTACATGTGAGCTGTACTCCCAGGGCTGACAGGTGCAAGTCATCTGTGCCACAGCATTGTGTTTGACCAGGTCAGTCAAAGCGGACAGATACCAGATGCCTGTGGACTGACAATAGGAGCATAGGCAACTGTTGAAGTGACACAGTCGGTCGTTGTACAGCGGTATCGTGTCCGGACAAATGCATAATGCTCCCCAGGGCTTGGCCCACACCCTCAGGGCTATAAGACTGGTGAGCTATTGCATGTCCCTGCACACGTAGTCTGTGAAGTGGCATCTCAGGGCAGTCACACTAACATGGAGAATGACAGTCACATTGTACCTGGTGAGGTGTGGCATGGGTGCATAGGTTATGTTGCAGAACCAGTTACCCAACAGCAAGATGTAAGTGACTATCACCTTGTGTAGCCTGCTGTGTGGAATTGCAGTGTGACTCCCTACAGAGTCACTTATGACTGGTGTGTTGTGAATGTTATAACTCCCTATTGGCTGTATGTGATGGGCACACATGAGTCTGTGGGCAATAAGTTGGTGATGTTGTCTCCCATGATGGGGGCTACCTCTGGTGCCTACACAGAGTATGGAGACGTACTGCACAAGTTGCCCTCATAGGTGTGGCCTGTGGTGGAGATCATGTGAGACTATGTGATGGGTGGGGTGTGTTGCGAATGTTACACATCCCCACATGACTGTCAGGTGCAGTCAGGGTTGGTGACATTATTACCCCCAGCCATAGCTGTCAACCTCCTGTTCCCAAAATGAGGAACATTAGCCCTCATAATGTGTGACAAATGGGCAAAACGTGGAACACTTACAACTGGCTTACTAACAGTTTCAACTAGGAAGGGCATATGATGGCTAAAATAGGCTGGTTTTATATATAAAAAAAGATATTCTAATGAATTAATATGATTCCCATCTATTTAGCCATGGCTAGCAGGTAAACAATTTCCAACAATGAATGTGTGACAGACCATTTCAATGTGGAACCTTGAGGAACATGCACTCTTTAAGACCCCAAATGAGGTACGTTCCTCGTAATGAGGTACACTTGAGAGCTATGCCCCCAGCACAGCTGCAGAAGTGCATCCCCCACAGGCTGTAGTGTCGTATGTTGGGAGGTGAGCATTGAATGTGTACATGAGACAATTGCTCTATTGCCACATGTACGACATATCCATCATATAGACAGGCAGTAGCACTGGTACGTGACAGTTGGACATGCCTGTATATACAACCATGTCCCACAGGATATGTACGTTACATGTGTACAACAGCTGTTGTACCATAAGCAAGCTGGGAAGTGTAGGACAGCCAGTGTACCTGTGGGAAATGGTGTGGAATGTGTGCTATATTAATCAGTAGCTCATGACATGCTCACAAGTTCTGAACAAGTGCCTAGCATGACCATACAATACAGATAGGGTGTTGGATAATATCAACCCACAAGTGGTGATGACAGTCATTATGGGTGGCACCGCACTATAAACCTGCTGAGTATGGTGTGCATGTCTATGAACCATTATCACTGTAGATGTTAGCAGTACAGATGTACAAGACAGCACGGATGTTTGATTACAAATACCTTTGTATGTCACAGGAGTGTTCCACCAGTGTCCTGTTGACAGACTCACAACTACAAAAGGTGCAAGAGTGACATGTGCACATCACACCAGTGCCAGCTACAGTAGAACAGGGTTAATGTGTTGTACCCCACCCTCATTGTAGCCCATACCACACAGACAAATGTTAGTCATCTCTGTATGTAAGGCTGTGAATGGCCATGACCTATCAGTATAGCTGTGTCAGTGTTGTGAACAACATACAGAATGGGCTGTGTGGGTGAGGTGTGTGACATATGTGCACAGTCTGATGGATGATACCAGCATTGTCACTGCTAGGTGAACATCCCTGTACCCATTAACTACTACCTAGGCTGTGGTCAACATTATGGACACTGTGTAAGGGATGGTGCTGTGCAGTGCACCCCCTGACTTGATGATGTCTCCAGGCCCCTTAGGTAGTCATATGAGGTACCCATGTCATGTCAGGGTGCCATCCATGAGCACGGAGATCACTGGACAGGCATATACAGCACTGTGGTGACCAATATTGGATCACATACCACCTTTAATGGGTAATGGCTATGCGTGGATGTGCGATACCAGCCTTCACAATCCTCACCTCCACTATGCAGCATGCTGTCTACCTTGCAGAAAGACATCTGTTACACCATGATGATGGGCATGCTACATGTCCATATCCTGATCTGTAAGACATATGTCATGGACAGCCACCATCCTAATACTAGGATCGCCACAAGCTGGACAGATCCCTGTGCCATATATGTGACATACTCCCACCATACCATGCAACCCTGCCCATCAAAGCTGCACATGTCATCCCAGCCATACATGGTGTGATGGCCGCATGTTAGATGTACTATCAACTGACTGGATCAGTAATGTGGCACTGATGCACCTTGCGGTGACATAATGGCTGTCTGTTACAGCTTGGAAACTGTGCCCGCACATGCTATGGCTGATAACCATCCCTGCGAATGTCGTCTGACTAGCCATTGTCCCATGTCTATCACATGTGCAATACAGGCAATCTGTGGCAGGATGTTGAACAGTTGTACAGTGCTGTGTAGATGTATATGGCAAAACACATGCATGTACAGGTGTCCATGCGTATGTGTGCATTGTCACTGCTCAAGTCTATTACGGCTGTGTCTGTTTTGATATGTGACATATACACAGCATCCAGGTCAACAGCATTACCGTGGACACATACAGGTATGTGCAGATAGGTAAGAACACAAGTGCAGGCAAATAGACATGCCCACAGCAAGACAGCATTCACATGGAGTATGAACACTGTAATGAGGTGACACACATATATGGCGATGATATCCAATGCATAATGGGTGTGACATGTGTGTGACACAAACACGTCAGTCGTGTCAGTGTCATGATGCTTTGCAAAGATAACTGTGCAGATGTAGTAGATGTCATAGAAATGTATGTGCAGCAGTATCTCTGTACATCTCTGAAACTGTGACCTGTCACCATCATTATGTCTTACAGATAATGCCCTGTACACGCCTTCCAGCATACAGCCGCCAGGAGGATAATGTCCTCATCCCACAGCTCCATGAGAACTATGACTTGTTGTTCAGCCATGTGCCACAGCATGCCCAGCAGTGGGATGACCTGTGGCAGGATCTACGCAGGAGGGTGAATGATGTGGGTGGCCATAACCACACCTACCAGCAGGTGCGCAGACACTGCACGGACTTGATACGACATGCAAAACAGCATGCCACTGCAATTGCCAGGGAACAAGGTGGAACAGGTGGTGGGCCACCAACCCAGCCCCCACTCACACACACCGAGGAACTACTGGCCAGTCTGGGGACACGCAGGGAACAGCATCCACAAACACTAGCTGCCATCGTGGAGGTGGATGTCTCCCAACCAATGAGCCTGGAGTTGCCTGGTAAGTCAGTACTGCACATATGGCTATTATATCCCATTTAGTTGCATGTGTCACTGTACAATATGTAAAGTAACAACATATGCAAGGTATGTGGACACACATGCTGCATACTACAGTAGTATGCTACTCTGTGTATGCACACATGTGCATACTATATGCTATTACACAGGTGAATGTGTTAACATGCACAGTGCAACCTGTGGCTGTCATACAGTCATGGATAATGTTCATACTGCTGTGTCACCCCTATACAGGTACCTCTGGCGTGCCGCACAGACATGAGTCATTGCAGGTGAGACTGTCATCAGTATCAGGCATGTCACAGTGTAGATCTATTTGCCATGTGGCCAGTTAACATTTGCACACTTGATGTTTGTTCCAGTCACGATATACAGGTCGCATCACCCATCATTCACACAGGCCACCCATGTTCAATATATACAAATGAAATGATACACCGACTTGAAACCACAGTACTTGTCATTGTGACATGTGTGGTCAGCTGTGCATACAATGGTGGAGGTGTTCTACAATGGAGGCATATGTAGTATGTATTGGAACAACATGTGTGGTACGCACGCAGTACCACACAGTGAGCTGTGATATGGGCAGCCCACAGGTGTCACCATTGTGTCATATGCTCCTGCATTGGGTGCACACATTGTGATGTGCCACCTGACATGTCCCAGACACATAGTGTTCTGTCTGCAATATTGTCACACTATCGCATGACCCATACCCCACATACCAAACATACAACCCGTTGTCTGCAAAGCCCTGTGGATTGTGACATATCTGACATCTATGGGTGTATGTCATATGGGACAACACAGACATGTGAGATAGATGGCCATCACACACATTTGGCCAACACATGTGCACACATGGCCATGGGGGATGGCCAGAGACATGTAGCCACACAGTACATGGGATGTGTATACACCCTGTTGCACATTGTCCACACATGGTCCAATTATAGCCTTAGTTGACCGATTATACAGTTGATGTGGTACACTGGACATCCTAAAAGACTGTGCACAGCTACTGGAGGTGTCACTGAAGTCTACCATATACGATCTGTTGAACATCACGACTGTGTCATAGCAATGCAGTTATGGCTATGCAATGTGTACATATTATGCATTCTACAGAAATATAGATGTCTCATGATGCCATGCAATGGCACAGTGTCTGTACTTCACACTGTATAGCAATGTAGATGGCTCAGACAACCCTCCCATGCTCATGCACATTTGCTAAACATGCATTCTATCTGTAGGGCATGCAGACAACACTGCAATGTGAAGCCCATTATGATGCTGTACATGTGTCAGGACACCATTGTGTCAGACATGTATGCATGTTAATGCATGTCAGCAGATTACATGTCAAGGTCACGTCAGCCATGTGTACTGTTATCCTGTTCTGGGCCACATGGTGTATCACGGGGATGCATGCATACTACCATGATTGTGTGAACTGCATGACTACTGATATGACACCTGCTTGCTGTAGTGTGCACCCCAGGGAGGTATGCTTACTAACACTATTAATGTCTGAGCTGCATGCCCTCTGCTGTATCACAGGCATGCTACATGCCATCTGACAAATCACATGCATGGTGTGTGTGTGTGTGTGTGTGTGTGTGTGTGTGTGTGTGTGTGTGTGTGTGTGTGTGTGTGTGTGTGTGTGTGTGTCTGTGTGTCTGTGTGTCTGTGTGTGTCTGTGTGTGTGTGTGTGTGTGTGTGTGTGTGTGTGTGTGTCTGTGTGTGTGTGTGTGTGTTTGTGTCTGTGTGTGTGTGTCTGTTCCATGTGTGTCTGTTCCATGTGTGTCTGTGTCCATGTGTGTCTGTGTCCGTGTGTGTCTGTGTCCTTGTGTGTGTCTGTGTGTGTGTCTGTGTCTGTGTGTGTGTCTGTGTCTATTGTACTTTACAGTATTTCTTTGCATTCACAGGTAATGTAGGTGTGTTACCCTCCTGCAGTCCATCTGATGTTAGTGTCCCCACAGATACTAGCGGTGATGAACATATGCATGAGGTACAGGCAGGGTTGTCAGGGGCTGAATCTGTGCCAATGGTTACCATCCCAGCTATGTCCCCCTCTTCCCTGCACACAGTTATGCTGCCAACACATACCGCATCACCAGTGGCCATAGAGGAAGGACAGTCAGCGTCTGTTAGCGTGGAACAGGAATGTGTGGTGGCTACAGAAGGTGTGTCTACACACCATGGTGTCAGTGTAATGACTGCAGATGTGCCACACAGGCATGTGGCCGGTGCTGCTCATAGGAGGACCTCTGGCAGACATGCACCTGCAGGACAGAGTGCAGCAGCTGGTATCACCAGACACATGTTCCAGACTGTAATGGTGGCACAGGCATGTGCTGAACAGCAGAACAGAGAAGGGCAGAGGCTGCAGAGGGCTGCTATCCATACCCTAAAAGACAACATCCAGGCATTGGCAAATGCTCAACAGCAGATTGCTGATGTTCTGGATAGGTGATTGGTTGACATGGTCGGAATCCTTGACCGAGGCATGGCAATCCGCGAGCGGGAGCTGTCTGTGCTGGAACATCTGGTAGGAGTGAGGTGTAGGCCACATGGACGTAGGCCAGCAACACCACCTAGTGTAGGTCGACGTGAGCGTGCCACCTCACATGCCCGCTCCCATAGTGCCGGTAGCAGTAGCAGTGCAGCTGGTGCTGCGCTGTCCACACCAGGACACAGCAGGCCACGTGGATGTGGCCCTGGACATTCTCAGCAGGGACACGGTTCTAGCGGACATGTGTCATCGGACAGTAGCCATTCTGTACCTCCACCTGGTAGTGCCCATGCAACCCCAGGCAGGCACAGGTCATGTGGCCGTGGACGGACACAGTGAGCTGTACAACCTGGTCTGTACAATCTGGGGCTGTCAATTATACCCCATGTAGGCCTCACAAATGGCAGAACTGTGTACACACATACACGCACACAGCAAACACAACTGTAGGGCTCCACAACATCTACATGCATTCTGAACAGACATGTCCAATCAACTCACCGGCCCTTACACACACACACATGATGTCATCCATTGGTGCAGCCTATGCCCCTGGCAAACATATCACCCTGTGCATATGATGAAGCCTGTACCGCATCCCTGTCATCCACACCATCGGTGCAGGGTTATGCTCAAATATTCTGATGCACAGGGTGAACAGAATAGTGAGAGGTGTATGTAATATTACCTGTGTATGCATAGTGAGGGATGTGTATGTTGCAGTGGCTGTGTGTGAATACTGAGAGATGTGTATGTGACATAGGTTGTGTACTGTTGACATGCACCAGTCATACCATGTAGTTCAGGTGCAGCATGCATTGTGATGTGTTCATGGTATGTGTCTCGGTTACATCTGTAGCACCATGTTGGTTGTGATACCCTGTTTCCCTCCTATGGTGTACTTGCATGTGCCTACAGGTAGCAGTGTTTGCAGTCCCCCACATGTAACTGTGGATTACTCACAGGCACGTCAGGCAATATCAGCATGCTACATGTACCCTCAACCTGACTGTTGGAAACACCAACATGACACAGATGTCCACACATATACTGCACCTGACGCATGTGGTCAGTGCCACAGGCTACAATGGACAGAGATGTGACATACATAGCAGGACACATTACAGGTATGGTGACATGGTGCAGGGGTTGTACACAGCGGTCTGGCCAATGATGATGTGAGGTGTCACTTGGTAGCTGGAGGCCACACTGTGCAGCAGTAGGACCCTGTAACAGTACAGGAACATGGCCACATTCACAGGGTGTACACCACTATAACGCACACCCCATAGTGTTCAGGTGGGGACCCTTGCCTATGTGGTCATCACCCTCACAGTACTATGCACCCACACGATGTGTCACAGAGAAGGAACATGCACAGGTAGCCAGTATGGCTGGGACCTATGCACTGCATCACCATTACGGGTTAGTCACCACGTGGGGTTAGTGATCATTTCTCACTGTATATTAGCATACACCCTCACACCAAGCACCAGACATACATACGGACACACACACACACTGTGATGACCACACATGTGTATATGGACAGCCGACGTGTGTGATGCACCACACCGGCCGACATCATGCTTCCCACACTGACGTTTGTACAGATCTCTACAATGGTGTACAGGGATGTGTAACAACTGGGACATGTTCCCCACAATATGTGGCATCTCTGGTCACACATTCAGACACACATGGCAGTGCTGGGAATGATACACCTGCCATATGATGACACGTTTGATAGACATGCAGCGGTATTGATTGCATTATGTATACCAACACTATATCTGGCAATTGTGCTGCTATATGCACACGGGAGGTTGTAGGTTTTACAGGTGCCATGTGACATATAGTTGGTAACACCTGACCGCTGTGTATGCATTATATCAGCACTGTCACGTAACAGTGACATAGCATACTGTTTGCAGATGGCATGATAGGATGGTGTGTGACACAACTGTGAGCCACTCCCTGCACACATACATCTACCAGGTGGTTCACCACTTTATGTACACACATCCCTCCATACGTGCTGTTTGTATGTCACCATATACAGGTGTCAATGATGGGTCTGCATTGCGTCTGCATGTCGTAGTTAGGTGCAACTATGTTACGGACATCGGCCACTGCACATGCATGGTTGCTGCATGCACAGTACAGATGTCACATGTCTCCTGTTGCCATGTTTGTATGCATTGCTATTGTTGGACATGTGTGTTGACATACATAACACATGGACTGTGGTATGATATCACGGGTGTCACAGGTGACCAGTACAAGGGTATGTGTCCCGGTCAACATTGCTACCCCCTGTAGTGTGAGCATTCAACAGACATGGACCCACCTTCCATTTGCATGCGTAGCATTGCTTAGGCCACTGTTATGCACGAGGTACATCAAAGGCTATGCTATGTATGTATGTGTTGTGTGTACAGTCCATGCACACATCCACACAATCAAATGTATGACATATCCAGACATGTGTTCATTGGTGTACAGCAACAGTCATGTGTCACAGCTGTGTAAGGGCCGTGGTATGTCTTGAGCTGACCTGTTCATGTATACTGGTATCGTTGCAAAGCATAACACCTGTTGGATCCCTGTTGGTACATGTGTACTCTGCACAGCTGATGTACACCTCTGTACAGCCCAGTGGTCATGTGTCACATGGTGTTGTGGTACTGTAAGGCTGTGTATTGCTGAACCGATGACATGGTGATGACTTGACAGCTGCAGTGTACACTGCAGTGTGTACGTGTGTGACCTCCACCTGTGACAGCTGTGATGGCAGCTGTGTGTGTACAGGTCACTGCAGGTGTGTGACCGCCCTGTGCGTGAGGACAGTTATACCTTACTGTGCCCTTCTGTACTGTGCCCTTCTGTGTGTACACTCCATCTGCATGCATGACAGCCCTTTGCAACAGCTAAGTGTGTGAGCATGCCCAGTATGCTGTTGTGTAGATGGACATACAGTACAGTCCATGTACGCAGTTGTGTAGATGGACACACGGTACAGCCCAAACTGAGACCTTCCGTGTTTACACTCCATTTGCATGCAAGACGGCCCTTTGCAACAACTAAGTGTGTGAGCATGCCCAGTATGCTGTTGTGTAGATGGACACACAGTACAGTCCATGTACACAGTTGTGTAGATGGACACACGGCACAGTCCAAACTGAGACCTTCTGTGTTTACACTCCATCTGCATGCAAGACGGCCCTTTGCAACAGCTGTGTGAGCATGCCCAGTACACCGTTGTGTAGATCGACACACAGTACAGTCCAAACTGACGTATATTACCAGGTGTGTGGCCATGGCCAGTGACACCTTGTGTCAGTGATGTCCCTCTGTGCATGGGCATGGCTGTTGACATCCTGTATTGCCATGGCGGTCATCCAGCAACAGATTTCCATCTTCAACGTCAGGATGGATGCCTACCGAGTACACACTGGGTGACTATCTGGAAGGGTGTACTGTCTGTGGTGCATACTGTGTCTATGTATTGTTGTTGCAGTGCTCCATACATGTATAGTTGACCCGAGTACACCACTGCCATGTGTTTGTGTACGTCTACCGTGGGACAGTACTATGTCTGATCGTACACTCTCTATACAACCCCTGCCGGCGTCCTGGCATTTGCGGATGATGACACACACCTAGAAGAATGCCTGTGGGACTGCTGTGTTTAGTAATCTCGGTAGCGCGTTCTGTAAATGCGTCATGCTATAGTGTGATAGGGTAGTTAGGTTTAAGTTCGATTCCCAGCCCTGCCAAGTGTGTGTGTGTGTGTGTGTGTGTGCATGCTCCCGTCCACCTGGGGACTCAGGTTATACTTTTAGATGCTTCACACCACAGATATATCCTGCTGACGTTTTTGCCTTTGCGGATGTCGACACACACCTAGAAGAATGCCTGTGGGACTGCTGTGTTTAGTAATCTCGGTAGCGCGTTCTGTAAATGCGTCATGCTGTAGTGTGATAAGGTAGTTAGGTGTAAGTTCAATTCCCATCCCTGCCAAATGTGTGTGTGTGTGTGTGTGTGTGTGTGTGTGTGTGTGTGTGTGTGTGTGTGTGTGTGTGCATGCTCCTGTCCGCCCGAGGACTCAGGTTATGCTTTTTGACGCTTCACACCACAGATATATCCTGCTGACGTCTTTGCCTTTGCGGATGTCGACACGCACCTAGAAGAATGCCTGTGGGACTGCTATGTTTAGTAATCTTGGTAGCGCATTCTGTAAATGTGTCATGCTGTAGTGTGATAGGGTAGTTAGGTGTAAGTTCGATTCCCAGCCCTGCCAAGTGTGTGTGTGTGTGTATGTGCACATGCTCCCGTCCACCTGGGGACTCAGGTTATGCTTTTAGACGCTTCACACCACAGATATATCCTGCTGACATCTTTGCCTTTGCAGATGTCGACACGCACCTAGAAGAATGCCTGTGGGACTGCTGTGTTTAGTAATCTCAGTAGCGCGTTCTGTAAATGCGTCATGCTGTAGTGTGATAGGGTAGTTAGGTGTAAGTTCGATTCCCAGCCCTGCCAGGTGTGTGTGTGTGTGTGTGTGTGTGTGCGCATGCTCCCATCTGCCTGGGGACTCGGGTTATGCTTTTAGATGCTTCACACCACAGATATATCCTGCTGATGTCTTTGCCTTTGCGGATGTCGACACGCACCTAGAAGAATGCCTGTGGGACTGCTGTGCTTAGTAATCTCAGTAGCGCATTCTGTAAATGTGTCATGCTGTAGTGTGATAGGGTAGTTAGGTGTAAGTTCGATTCCCAGCCCTGCCAAGTGTGTGTGTGTGTGTGTTTCCAGCTGCATGAAAACAGTACATTGCTTTTACAGTATTCACTCACCATTACATCTGTGCGGTGTCTTTGCCTTTGATGCCACTGTCTACAGGCTAGACGTATGCCTGTGTGATTTCCGTGATCTACTAATCACGGTTGCACATTCTGTCACTGCGTAATGCTGTTGTGTGGTACAGTGGTTACATTCGTGTTCTGCTCACAACCCTGCCACGTGTGTGTGTGTGTATATATATATTTTTTCTGCACATAACTCTGCTCTTGCATGGACAGCTGACAGTTTCATGTATCGCATATTTGCATAGCTTTCACATACCAATGGGGTATGTTGCAAATCCCAACATTGTCCGTGCAACGTTCATGTTACGGGCGGTGTTACACGCCCTTACAGGCATTTGCTGTATAGCTTGGCAGACATCTATCCTTGCTGTACTCTCACTCTACTCGTACACACCGGAGGCTTCATGTATCATGGCCTAGTTTTGCTGTGTGTAAGTCTATTTGTGCTGTGTGCATGGCTGTGGGTATGTCCCACTATCATCATTTGTAAAGGTGACAGCTCTATAGGTACTTCATGTAGACTGCTGTGTCATTTGACATGTCAGCACATACCTGCGGACAATACTGAACATCCTACTGCAGCGCTTTTCATACCTTCTGAGTTATCTTGCAGTCGATAATGCTGTTTCCTCACACATGTATCTGTTTCTGATCATACCACTCCACCTCCTAGAGCAAACATCTGGACAAAGCCTTAACTGATAGTGGGACACATAGGGGCAGAATTTAAATATTGCTCTTACAAACGTAGATAGTTGGCACAATAATAGGTTTTGCATTAGTATGACTTTTCCGACGGATTTGGTGTCTTAAACCCACATGTCTGTCATTATTTAATGACTTCAGTTCTCAGGAATTTGCCAGAATGGTACTGATTTTAAGTGGAACACACCAAACATATGAGCCAAAACTCTGCACATTCTGTATAAATCTGTACAGTTGCGGAGTATGTGTCTGATACAAGATATCAACTTTCTGACACCAATACACACACTGTATGGTGGCATCACAGGCCAGATGCCATTACATTTATATTGCAGGACACACCCACCCAGAGGGTTGTATTCCTCACACAGGCCAACAGCTGCTTATCCACACTAATTATTCTATCATGTACCTTATGTGTACGCCGGTATTTGCACTTTCCGTCAGTGGCAGAGCTCACGTACGAGTATGGGGGACTGGACATTGTAACGGTGACACTGCATGACACCCTGAGGGACACACTTCTTTTGAGTCTATTAACCTTCCACATTGACTTTCACAGGACATACGTTGTCATTCACATTTGTCGGAGTACATGCGTATGACTTGTACATGTTTTGTCATTTGTCCTGACATCTTTCTTCTCACCTGTCCACCTAGTATCACTAGTTCTGTACATGTATTTTGGACAGGTTACCTTCATACCTCTCACCTGTACACATTATGGGTAAACGCCCTGACGTTTGACCTTTGCTCTTGTTACATTTGTCATAATAATGTGCCTTTCTGGTAAATTACTGGCAAGGCATTACGAACTGTGCGGTTAGATAATAGTGACTGACATTTCTATGTCATGATTAGTAACACTCATAACATTCATATTCCTGGCTACGCCAGTATTCTATCAACGTTCTGACTTTGTCTGGGGTATATCTAATATAGTCCCTATTTGTATTTCATGTACTATGCCTTAGTGCAGCTGTCTTATTCTGACAGTTTGCCAGGTATGGTTACCATCTTGGTCATACGCATGTCCATCCATGATAATCGCCTACATGACACTGATATAGGACCCTGCATATTCCCACAATGGTTTACGCAATATCCAGTGGATGTTTTGCCCCATTATTGAGAATATAGGCGTGTGCTATACCCACATCCCTCCCACGGGGCGGACCTAATAAATCTCTGCCAAACAACACCTAGGCCCATTTCTGCATACCCATGATTCCCATACCTGACACCCCTCCACAGTACCCATTACACATGTTTAATGTGAGCGGTACTAAAGTGTGGAGACACTTATAAGCACTCTCCACTCTCCGGATATCAGTTCGTACATCATACATTCTATCGACACGTGTTATTACCCTTGCACCTGCTACTGTTGCATGTACAGCTATATCGTATTTGCTGAGGTCACTTATTTTGCGTCAATGATGGTTGACACTACGTATGGATCAATTTTTGGGGTCCTGCAATGGACACCTATATTCATGTTTAAAGTGTATAACTTGCCGGACTATCACTTTCTGGCCAATGGTTTGGAAAGCAGTGGTTTATTCACCTTTCGTGCATGTCTATTTGTCTACCCATATTAGCTATGCTGTGGCCTATTTATGTACATATGTCATATCTACGGGACATATGTTTGTTGTGTATACATATATACATGTACAGTCCTCATTTCATAATTTGCTTTGGTTTACGTCTGTGGATTATGTGTATACACATATATCTATATCCATACCATACCTTTCCACTGTACACTTTGTTCGCTGAATGTACAGCTGGTTGCCTCTTTATCTTCGGTGTGTTTTTCATAACCTTGTTTATCTGGCAATTTAGTGGCATTTCATTAAAGACTTACATTGGGAAATACTGGCAAGCAGTTCAGGTTACGACTGCATACCCTTCAGAGAATCCATTCTACTGACACACCCGTTATCCACTTTCTATGTTTGTTCTGGCACATATCTGGGGTTTGTCCCTATTTGTACCAGTAGTTTGCATGCCTTTGTCTGGTTTCATACTTTACGGGGTTAACAGGTTTGAGCCATGTATATATAACGTGGGGGAAACAGCATTCATTTACTATGCTGTGAGCGGATCACACACGCACAGGAGCACTTGCATTTACATGTTGTGGGTTACATCTGTTTAATAAATATGTGTGCTTGCGCGGCCTTTCATACTTCTGACCGTAACACTTACTTATCTGTAGTCCGGTTTATGGACTGGTGTGAAACACATGGTTCACCTTTACGTATTTAACTGTGTGTACAGCACGAACGCATTCATTACACTTTACAGGGATATCTGCAGTGGTCGTAGGTCAACCGGGACTGCATTCATGTTGGACGGATGCCGAAAACAGTATTCTGTTGCTGTTCTGCCTCATTGAGATGCAGACCCATAGTACTTAGCTACATCAACATATGCCTCACCGCTTCACTTTCGACACAGGCATCCATTCCCCTGCTGTGGGAAATGCGGTACTACATATTACACATTTCCTATTGCCTACTGCTGTGGACCCCAGCTGCATTGTTAATCACTCCGAGGATATGCAGAACACCAGGGCATATATTCATATCACATACACGTTTCTGATTGTCAGGGTGTTCATGTAGTGATCTGGGTATGGGCTTGTCTGCCTGGTTTACGGAACTTCCCTGGCTGAGTTCAAATGTCAGATGAAGCATGTGGACAGGGAGCTTCTCCCTATTATGAACATTTTACCTGTATGTATAGACACATGTGTTTGGGCACCTATCAGGAGCTTATTCTGTTGGCTGTACATATTATGGGTGGGGTTGTTATGGTCCATACTCCACGGTGAGGGAGGGGGTTTCCCATTCACATTTGACTATTACCTGTATTCATTCATATGGGGAATATTTTCTTGGACATGTTGTGACTACAGGTATGCAGTTGTACATTACACAAATGTCATGGGTTGTTACTGTACATATGTACGGACCATACCTCTCGACCTCTTTGAGCAACAAATCTGCGCAAAGCCTACATGATGGGGAGAGTAAGAGGGACAAATTTTAACTAGTTTCCTTACAAGCTTATAACGTTGATAGAATATAGGTTTTGCATTGTCATGACTCTTCTGCGGGATGTGGAGTGTTATACTTAATGCTCATTATTTCGTGATGTCAATCCACACCTATTTACCGGACAGACGCAGATTGTCGGAGGCACACAACACTATGAGCCAACACTGTGGTCATTCTGCGAATATCTGGACAGTTGAGTGATATGGTACGAACCTCTGTAATACGCTGTTGTGTTCTTGCACAGCAGTAGCTCGGCATTAGGGACAGATGTCGGGACGTGCTGACAGACAGTTGAGTTTCAGACTTCATATTCCGGACATTAATGCCATTGTGCAAACTGTCATTCTATGATATATCTATGTTTATCCATCCACATGGATATATTCCTGCTTGCACCTGTTATACATTCTAGGGATCTCACTCCTCTGAGCTCTCCATACTCCTGCTCCTCTCTACCCTCCAGCTTAACCAGACTTAGCTGACACTCACTTGACTCCAAGTATGTCATTGTTGTAAATATCTGTATTACCACTATGAAACTCTGGATTTGCACTGTCTTATTATGCACATTTTATCACATGTATTTCCTGACTGTATGCCTTTTACTCTTGTATTTTACCTTTAACATTATGTAGCCTTTATTTCCTTGTATTGCTTGTGGAGCTTTTCTACCCAGGCCTCTGCTGTTACTGGGCACTTCTTCGCCCAGTGGACTTCCTGGGTACTCAGACTGCACATACATGAATAACTTCTACCAGCTATCTTTGCATATTGTACCTGCTGTTGTACCTTTGTCTCACTTGTATTCATGGCTCTGTCCAGATATCTAGCTCACACAGGTTGTCAGGTATGGTCGGTCACGCCGGCACACACTAGGTATCCCTCACACTTCATCAGGGTTATCCTGTTACTGTCGGGTGTCTTCCTCACCCGTCTGCCGTTTGACACTATGCGAGTGTGCAATATATTCTCCCGCATATTTGTGTGGGGACACGTGCATCACGGGAAGGTGTTTTATCCTGGGTACTGGGTTATGCATGACCACTCAGGTCTGGACAGTGTCTTGGACCTGTACTTCACGTTCTGACTTGTGCCCAGATATGTACAGGACTGGACATCTTGTCGTCATACCCATTCTACTATTTACACAGGTTACTTATCCCGTAAGGGATATTCCAGAAATTGGACCATTCCACACAGAAACGATATCGAAATGTATTTTGGCTTTATGAAAATGTGCAGGGGGTTTAACATGCAGGGAATACATGGTTTGCTATCCTGACACTGCCTAGGGTGACAATACCTACTACATATGCGTAGGGGTCGGTATGTGTAGCTGTGTCTGCAACGGACCAGTGGACCACGTACGGGTGGATTTGGTGGACGTTCTGTTACAGGGCTGGGTTGTGTGATGTGGAGGGTATACTGGGTAGCCCATTATGCAGCCAGGTGTGTTGCATTTGTTATGGCCAGTTCCATCAGGACCAACCTGTGGGTATGTGATGGTGACATATCTATACATTTTGATCGCACATTTACATGATACATATGTTTGTGGGATTGTGTTCTACACTATGGCCTGCCTGCTTGTCTTGCAGCTGTTTCTCCATGTGTTTGTGTTTATGTCCACTTCACCCGCTGCCCCCTCCTATATCTCTGGTTCACCTTTTCTGCATACGACACAGTATCGCCTTTGCGGGTTTTACCATTACCCATCCACCCCTCACATGCAAATTACTCACATCCGATAGCTCACTACTTTTGTTGTTGGGCCATGACATGGCCAGAGTAGCACATTGACTGCCCTACAGGTGTTGGGCACCTTTATGGTTGTGTGGGCTACCCTGCCATGTTTGTTTCCCATGTGCTATAGCTCACACACATAGGTATACGCCCATACTTCACTTTCATTACTTAGTTGGTATACCCGGGTACTACCCGTTCGGCTGTGTCACATACTAGTTTGGCTTCTACCGATGACTCCCGGGTTTTGCAGACCTGTTGTACTCATTGGGGGAATGGCACCTTTTCCTATGTCCATGCTATTCCTTCCACATATCCGACTGTTGTGGATAATGCCTCCCCACAGTCTACGGTACTGTTTCCACCTTTTCAATTGGCCACAATGTAACATTTGCCGTGGACACAACACATTTTCCACGCCGACACATACCCACGGTCAGTTCGGCAGGTAGAACTTACAACTCTTGCCTATATCTAAGCTTTAGTCTTGTAGCATTTCAGTGGCTTATTCTTTTTCTTATGACATTTATGTAATATACGTGTGGAGAACTGTTTAATGCCACTATTACATGACGTCTGAGGGATAATTATGTCCTATAATCTCTGCACATTTGCCATGTTTACGAGCTTGTGTCAGGACACATCTGGCCGCAGTGGTACTGTCGCTCGCAAAGTGGGACAGGTGGTATTCTTAGTCGATGGTAAGGGTCATACTGTTCCTTTCGGCCTACATGTGTCCTTATTGTTGTAGCTGTTTCTATGCTCCTGATTCGTTTACATGTGTATTATATTCCCTATCACATTTGTTATGTGGGATACAGACATACCTTTTGTATGTGACTATTGCATCCCTTGTGGGATATGATTCGGACATACAGTCACTACATATATCTACATTTCTCCTCATGTATTTTGTTATGGACACATCTGCACAGCTATGTACCCTCCCTCACATTATGGGTCAGCTGGTGACCCTCTCCATTGGGCTGGACGTACCTCCTGGTGGCGCCCTAGCATATGATATGTTTCACTTCCACATGGTATAGCTATCAACACTACGTTGGACCACGGGCACACGGTTTTTCTGTCATTTGTTCAAGGGTAGGGACCTGTTATTCCCTATCATGCATTTGTGTTTGCTTCTTCATTTTCTGTTGGCAGGGACTATCTTGCATGCTTTGTATACATTTCAGTCTCCATGGACACTGATAGGTGCGAGTATTACTGCAGGTGGACTATAATATTCAGCAGTTTAGGTTGCTCATCGACAGCCGACATTGACACGCCTCCCTCCGCAACTTCGTTACGCCCCATGCACTCACGCATGTTTCCTATGCACGTGGCTGTGGTGGCTGCACGCCTTCATTAATATGCATATGGCTCTACTACTCCATATATACGCTGCACGGCCAGCACAAGCCTTACACCGGCCTTGCGCTGAGCTTCATGAATCCGGGGGATAGAAAGTATCTAGAGCAACATATTTTGCATCACCGAGTATTTTGTGGAGGATATGAAGTCTGAAATTCAAATGTCTGTCATTGTTTAGTGACTTCAATCCACAATGATTTGTCATAATACCACAAATGTTATGTAGAACAGACAAAAAATATGAGAAAAAAAATGTGGACATTCTGCAAAAATTTGGAAAGTTGAGAGGTATGGCTCCAGACTGTGCCTTATGAGTTGCCAGGTTTCCAGATAAAAATGGCATTGGTATAAAGGAAGATATTCCCAGTCCTTTGAGATATAACAGTGGAATTAATATGCATGGTAATAAATGTACAAGGACATGTAATAGCCAAATACTTCAGTTCAGATGGGGAAGTTAGCATAGACTGTGAAGTTTGTGACCTGATAGAGAATCAAATAGAGAAAGAAGACTTTACACCACCATAGTCTTTCATTGTTGTCTAGTAGTATAGAAGTAGACGTGTTAAATATAAAAAAATCTGTGTTTTGTATTCTTTGCAGACTAAGTAGTGCATTTACATGATTCTGTTGGTTAATCAGTGATTACTGTCCTGAAAAATATTTTTGTGAGACAGATTACAGTCTAAGATCCATCTGGCAATAGTGCTCAGATTTGACAGTCAGAAGTTTTATGATTCTGTCAAACAATACAGATTTAGTCATATCACATCTCATGCTAAGGCTATAAATATGAGTGGACAGATGACAAGAATGGTCCAAACTGTGAAAGAAAATGAATATTCTGAAACAGTCAATTGATGTTTATTACTTCCAAAATAGAGAAACACATTCATTGCAGTCTATAGCTAAACACCAACAGAACTACTCATGTGTCAATGCCTTGTCAAAAACTCCTGAACAGCACAACAACTGTTACAGTGAAGACAATAAAAATATTTTTTGTGAAAAATATGCTTATGTTTAAAAAAAAAGAGAAGAGTTACATGAAGCCATGAATTACTTGGAGAATCTAGTTTTGTTTAGTAAGTGCAAGTGGAAGCTACTGTACTAGGACATTTTGATTTATCTATAGCAGGTGTTTCAAGCACCCAAGCCACAAACCAGAAGTATCCCAATGGCACCTTAAATCCAATCCACAGAACTTTATTCAAATCTGAACTGCTTCTAAAATGTTCAGTCTGCTTCAATACTGCACCACTTTGAAGATGCTTGTCTTAATGGCTATGATTATCAATTAGTAGCACCTGCCTGTCATTGACTTGGAGGCAATGAGAGACAGACTTCTTCTTTAAAGCGATGTCAGACCATAAATTAAATAATTCAGACATACACATTTTCTAGTCAGTAGCACCTGCCTGGCTTTAAAGAGATAGAGGAAAGCATTATTATCCTTTTATCCTTGTAGAATGCCCCCCCCTCCACCAAATATCTGAAGTCTGCTTACACCCCAGTCTTCCCTTAATAATGGAGCATAATCTTAAACCAAACTGAAACAAGGTATCTTTATGGTATCATTTGTACAGGAAGTAAAAGTTCTATTTAATGGGTAGGGTCACCTCTGTAAAAATGTTAGTTACTGCTGTAGTATTTTTGTTTTTACACATTCCTGCTTTACGTGGGGTCAGAAGGTTAGGCAGATTTTGTAAACTGGGTCAACGTCTTGTATGGCAGAGAAAGAGGTACCCAGTAAGGGATAGAATTGATGCAATGTACTATATTCACTTGGGTCTTCCCTCCAAATACTCTGTTTAAATGTAAGGCAGAAAATATGTCAGTTTAGGACAAGTTACACTCTTGGACACATTTTCTATAACTTGATGCTTGGGCTGGTGTAGGCTATTCCTATAGAAACACCGTAGGAGGTAACCAAATCTCATACCTGCCCATATGACTGTCAGAAGTAAATATAAAGTGGTGAACTCTGAGGAGGTATGGGGGTTAGCTATAACAACATGTTATTTTCACTGGATGAGAGTAGATGAGATCTTATTGCTGCATAGCTAATGGGAGAGACATTGCATTTACTGCCTGTTTGACATTGTGCAGAAAATTGATGGGCAGTGAGTTCTATCTTCTTTTACTGATATTAAGCAGCATAAGATTTGCAGAGCAGTCCCTTTTGGCAACACCTAAGAATGAGATATTTAATGGTGATGTCATGGCTTAAGGAAAGTATTACTTCTCCACGTTTGTCTCTGTGAACCTGGTTAGTCCAAGGGAAGGTGAAAATACATCACAGGGTTTTAATCAATGCTCTATGCAAAGTTTTTGCAAGTAATCATGCAAAGGAAGCAAACCAGTGGTGCAGATTCCTTTATGAGACACTGGAAAGGAGGCAGATGCAGTTTGGAACTGAGCACAGTGGAGAAGTTGTTAGTTTAGCTTAAGCAATACCCACAAATATTTGAAACCACTATCATGATGCTATACAGAGGCTACTGGGTACCAATGGAAATATTAGAAAGTGTTTGCTGTTCTATTTCAATGATGCAGATATGGGAAGGAGAATGTTTCCACACCACATCCATTTTAGAAATGCTCTTCCGCTCAGTGTTATTGGTGGTATGCACTTTACTTGAGCAGTTCAGCACTGGCATACTCAATGCAGCACTTGACTGAGCTGTGCTTAATGTAATGACTCAAAAGGTATACATATAGATGAACTCAGTAAAATCAAATATTAGCTCTAATAAGATTATATATGTAGCTTACAGCTAGAAATATTCTAAATGAATTTCAGCTGGTAGTATATAGATTTGGTTGAGCAGTAGAAGGAAGCATCTGATGGAACATCTTGACGTAGAGTTGCTACAAAATAAAGAACAGTTTCACAAATAGTTTCTGCAACAAATGCACTTATTGTGGTTTAACGCACTCATGATTGTATTATCAATGTTGAGATGAATTCCAACTTTGCTGTACTATCTATACAAATCAGAAAAGCAACTCTAATAATGATAAGAGCTCTCTAATTAAAATTAACAGGAAACTAACAGGACCAATTAAGTCCAAAAAAGCCAGCTATGAGGTCAAGATATCCTCACAGGCTAAGATCAACGACAAGGCCTTCTACAGCTATGTCTGAAACCTCAAAGGCAGCACACATAAGTGTGCTGAACTGTCTGTCAGTGATGCCACCTTCAGTGAGCAGACTGATTTAGTGAATTTGCTGTCTGACAAATTCAGCTCAAACTTCACCTCCCCACTCCCCTCCATCTCCTTCCATGAAATATAATAATAATCAAATTAAGCAAAACTGCTATGAAAAACAAATAAATACATCCACTGCTCTACATCAAACTATTTTATTCAGTCAATTTGGTAGCTTGGCCATTCGCCTTCACAGTATCTCACAAAGCATATAGGCACCTTACTTTTATACAGGTGCAAATCCAAGTAAACAATTAATTTAGCAATGATACTTTCCATTTGCTAATACTTAGTGCAATAATACAAAAAAATATAAATACAAAACACATACTTCCAAAATTAAAACTTTTAATAACACACATGGAAGGCATTATTAGGGATTTGTGGCATGTGGTGTGTGATGATGAAGAAATAGGAAAGTAATTTTCCTAAACATATCACTTTTTCCTATAAGAGAAGTCATGACTTAAAAGAAATTGTGAATTATGTTTATAGACCACAGCACTCATTGATAGGGCGTAAAGCCATGTTCCAATTTGGGCACTGCAAGTTATGATCTAAGGTTAAAACTCTGACAGGTACAAAGATAAATGGGAAAAAATCTGTTTCATATGATTTATTCAACTGTGAGTAAAGTGGGTTTGTTTATATTATAGGGTGCAAATGTAGGTTCCCTGTTTGGTATGCAGGCCAGACAAAATGCAAAGTTAAAGGTCAGATTCTGGAACATATGGGGGACATTAGAAAACAGAATTTGAAAAGCCCAGTGGCTGAACACTTTAATAAAATGCATGGTGGGAGGGGGTCAGAATCAGGTTTCTTTTTTTGTCCTTGCACAACCTTTTCTTCACAGGGGAGGGGATTATGCTAGTAAATTAACAGAATTAGAGATGAAAATGATATTAAATAAAACACTTTCCCTTAGGGGTTAAATCAGGACATTAATGTGTGTTAAGTATAATTGTTAAAATAATTGTTTAATTGGTTAATTGAATTTGTACCTGTACAAAAGTAAGGTGCCTGTATGCTTTGTTAGATCCTGCGAAGGCGAACGGCCAACGTACCAGACTGATTGGATAAAATACTCTGCATGTAGAGCAGTGGATTTATTTATTTTTTCCCTGCAAGAATTACCTACTAGCATAATTCCCCCAACTATTAACAGGGAGCAGGTCCTGGCGGTGCTTGTAATGCCAAAAACACAGCTTCAGTGTAGGTAGTACCTCACAAAGAGGATTACTGGCCTCAAACAAATGCCCTACACTGACCGTCTCAAAAAACTCCAGCTTTATTCCATAGCATATCGCCTACTCCGAGGTGATCTCTGCCTAACATATAAAGCTATGTCAAACCCAGAGCTGTTGGACACGCTACACCTAAAGAAATCCCAATTCCTCCGAGCTACATGCTCTAGGGACCTAAACCTTGTCACCACAATAAACAGGACATGCTGGAGGGATAGATTCCTGTCCCAGAGACTTCCCATACTCTGGAACAGGCTAACCATCTATGTCAAGCAAAGTTCTTCATTAGCACTCTTCATTGGCTCAGTGACACTGGAAAATAACTTTCTTGGGTGGCATAAGCCAGAGAACCTTGTTGGCTAGGCTTACGTAGGCCCTTGGGCCAATAGCCTACTACCTACCTATGAACCTATGAACCTCACAATATCCTAGGATGTCTCCTAGACCTATCAGGAACTCTTGAGTCACTTTCAATTATAGCATCAAAACAGGCTTTCTACCAAAGGAATGGAGGACTGTAATGGTTATCCCACTTCACAAGGGTTGACTATCAACTGATCCTGAAAACTATAGACCTATTAGTCTGACTAGTCTAATATACAAAGTCATGAAATTAATTATCATGGAAATGATCAAAAATGACATAAGTTAGCTGCAGACACTGGACCCAACCCAGTCTGGATTTGTGGATGGAACCTGCCAACTAAACCTAGTGGACTTCTTTGAGAAGGTCACCAAGACAATGCATGAGTGGAAAACAGTGTATACCCCCTACTCGGACTTGTTTAGAACATTCAATACAATACCTCACTCAGGTATAGCTGACAAACTCACTAAATAGCATAAACCCCTGTTAGAAAAATATGTATTGATGTATATGTTTAGTGCTTATTAAGAAATAAGAAAGATATAATGCATTTTATTCTATTAATGTTATGACAAGAAAAATGAATTCATATGAAACTGCAAGAAGCTTTTGGAAACTGCAGTGTGCCTTTTTGCAAGTTGGTCTCTGACCCCAGCAGCTGCTAGCTCAGCAAGAATTAATGTTTATGCTTCTCACAAGTGATTATCTGCTGGGTCAGAAAATTAAACGTGTGAAATAATGAGAATCTTCTGCTCTTTTCCACCTGAGCAATCGACCTTGTACATGTTACTAGATAACGCACCGGTTGCAAGGAGGAAGTGATAACATGTAACAAGGAAAATGTATTGAGAACTGTATCTACTATTATGTTCGAATTAATTTAGAACCTTGAGTGGAAACTTTTGTAAAAGGGTATTGTAACTAACCAGGTGGCTAGCAAGGCCACGTTGTTTACTAGAAAAGTTTTTAAGCAAAATGTAGTATCAGCATTTTAGATGAATAGAATATTGTAAGCTAAAGTGATGTAAAACCCCTTGTGACTGACTACGTCAGCCTGGTGGGTTAATACTAGTAAGAAATACTATAAAAGTTGTGTTCTTCCTGTTTCATTCAGACAAAATTCTGTACTTGTATGTTTTTTGCCTCCTGGTGTACACTAGTAAAGAACCTGAACCTGAACCTTCTGTGTATTGATCTTTTTATTACATTGTTTTTCATTTAACAGATTGGTCCTTTGAGTACCGGAATCCCTCAGAAGCTGCAGATCAGAGCGTAGCGGTGGTCGAAGTCTGCATGCAGGAGAAGATACCAAAATGGTTCTTCTTGAGTGAAAAGACCTCCAAAAGAATTGTTGTTTAAAGAGGCTGGCCACTTTCTGATCTGTGGCTGAAGAGCAGATCTCCACTTCAAACCGTGACTGCTCAATACCGGAGGCTCAGGTAGGGAGACTTTTTGCCTTTTTTCTGTTTTAGATCAGGGACTAGGTTACAGTAAATATTGTTTTTTTTGTCAGATTTGTCATACAGATCAGGGACAAGAAAAATTACTGTTTATTTGGTCATAGATCAGGGTAACAGAATAAGGTAGGCAGTTATTCTAGATAAACTGTGAAAGGAACTGAAGTTGTGGTACCACGTGGTAAAAGGGTTACGTAACATTTATTAACATGGGAAATCAGTGCACTAAAACATCACGAGACCCGCCCCTAACCGAAGATGCAAAATATATGCAACTACAACGTGCAGATAATGTTAGATATTATGCAAAATGGGTTAACAAATATGAATTTGATGGGAAATTAGACAAATCTTCGCTTGTTAAACTTCTTAAACAGCTTAAAAGTGATACAAAAGGTCAGGCAAAGAAACAACGGCAATTAGGCATTCCTCAGGCACACAGGTGGATTGAGGAAGCAAACCGGAGGGAACAAAAGAGTAATAATTCAAAGGCATTGTTTTTAGACAAAGAAGATAATAATATAGTAGTAGCAATGGCTCCTCCTCCACCCCCACTCCCTTTTTCAGGATATGAAGCGAGTGGACAAGCTGCTCCACCTCCGCGGTATCCTGATGTCTCAGTGAAACCGAAATTGTTTGTTAGAGATCCCATTGAAACTAGGTCCCGAACACGTAAAACACAGGGGGACATAGAATCTTATCAAATGGTGAGAAATTTACAAGCTGAGAGTGAGGAAGAAATATGTCCACTTATAGAGGTACCAAATCCTCAGGCAGGACAGGTTGGACAGGACCCAACCCTCTTGGTATATAGGCCGTGGACACCGGAGGATATCCGGAAGGCTACTGAGGGAATTCCCCATCCAAAAGTTAATTTTACAAAATTCCTAGAAGATTTACAAGGCATGAGGTTAAGTTACCACTTAAATGGGGAAGAAGTAGAAAAAGTAGTTAGACAAATTGTAGGTCCAGATTGGCACATGATTTGTGACACCTGGAATCCTCGTAATGCAGAATTTAAGCCACTCCCACATAGTGACGCAGAACTTGACAATAGAGTAAAAGGCCTTACAGACCGAATCTCTGAGAAATGGAAACCTAGAGCAGACTGGACTTGTATTAATCAATGCATACAGCAAGAAAATGAAACAGTAGATGGGTACTATGCCAGATTATTAGAGTGCTTTAACAATCATAGTGGCATGACAGTTCCTGAAAATCAAACAAATGATTCCCCGTATGAACAACAATTGAAAAATGCATTTTTAAAAGGTTGCATTGCACCTATTAGTAGCTTCGTTATGAAGCATATGATAGATCATCGAACAAGTAGGTTACAAGCCTTACTTGAATATGCTAGACACGCTGAAAGACATTTTAATAGCAAAAAGAAAAAGAAAGCGCAAGTCTTCACTGCTGAAGATGGAGCTGAAGTTTATGTATTATAATCTGGTAAAAAGGGTAAGAAAAATGCACAGGGAAATAAACAGTCTGACAAGCGGTCAGAGGACGTTGAAGAAAGGAAAAAGAGAGGTGAATGCTTTAAGTGCGGGAAGAAAGGACATCTAGCTAGGGATTGCAAACAAAATAAGAAGGTAACCACAGAGGATAAGGGAGATGAGGACTGACTATATGATGGTGAAGATACACCATACGAGAGTCAGAAATCATTGGGAAAAGACAATAAAGAAAGAACAAATGTAAATGTGATAAAAGGAGTAGAGGAAGTGCAAGTAGACATGGAGGATGAAGAAAATGAGGTTTTAGATTTAGCATTGTTGAGCCTAGAGCTCTACCTAGCAGACACAAAACCGGAAGTTACACTTCTGGTGGAGGAGAAGGAAATTAAATTCCTGTATGATTCAGGAGCATCACGGACTCTGATACACCCCTCCAAGTTACCGGAACATTCAGAATCACCTGATTATATATTCGTGAAAGCTGCAAGTGGACAGCTATACCGGGAACCACTTTCCTATGATATAGCAATAACTGACCCTGTTTCAGGGATGACTCAAAGGAGTAAAATTGTTGTTTCTGCAAAATGTCCAGTGAACCTATTAGGTAGGGAACTTATGCAGATATTTGGCATAGCAGTAGTTCCAACTATGCAGGGTATGGAAGCACAGCAACAAATGGATACTTTTGTGGTGCAACCGGAGGGTGAAACTTTTTACTGGTACAGCCAGGACTTAGTTACGACTGGTCGAGGGGCAGTGACCAAGGAACTGATGAACGTAGCCATCAGTAAATCCCCCTCCCTTGACACTGACAGACAGCATTTGTTGCATTGCACTCTGTATTACTGTAGCACACCAGGACCTGATAAGGAATATGAGCAAGAATTGTTCAGAAATCGTGCAAACAGATTAGTGTTACGTAATCTGTACTGGGATACTGAGGGAAACAGTGTTGTTAGCTGTTCATTACCTCAAGAATTCCTTGCACTATACAAATCTAATCGATTACCACATGTCAGTTTAACTAAGAACAAAAATGTAAAATGGGCAGACCTAGGAGAATGTAAAATGGGCAGACCTAGGAGAAAAGGTAACGAGATGGGAGAAACAAACTGATTTAGAATTATCAGAGCAGGGAATATAGAAACAAAAACTGAATTGGCTAACACAGGCACACCCAGCTGTACACTTGCAGTCTAGTGAGGACAGCTAATTAGCATTATTAGAAGAAGAGGAGAAAGCCTTATGTAACATACCAAAGATTCTTTGGTCAACAGGCAAGTCAGATGTAGGACTTATTCGAACAGCAGGACCAGTTACTATTACACCAAAGTCAGCATTCAGACCACAGAAGAGACAATATCCTTTGAGAAAGGATGCAGAGATAGGAATCAAACCTATAATAGCAGCATTACTTAGAGAAGGAGTACTGGTAGAATCTCCTGATTCACCATGTAATACACCCCTATTTCCTGTTAAAAAGGCAAACGGGGAATGGCATATGGTTCAGGACTTACAAGCTGTAAATAATGCAGTAATACCTAGAGCACCTACGGTGCCAGATTCACACACTTTGTTAAATGATTTGAAACCTCACCAGAAATATTTCTCTGTGGTAGATATCAGCAATGCTTTCTTTTCAATACCTATACATCCTGATAGCCAGTATTGGTTTGCATTTACATTTCAGGGGAAAAGGTATACCTATACTCGACTACCACAGGGATATTGTGAAAGTCCAACAATATTCGCACAAGAAATGGCTAGTAATTTGGCGGGATTCACCCCACCAGGGGGTAGTCAAATTCTACTTTATGTAGATGACTTCTTGCTAGCAGCCCCCACCCAGCAGCAATGCAGGGAGGATACCATAGCACTGTTACAATTCTTAGCAACACAGGGACACAAAGTAAACAAAAGCAAACTACAGCTTTGGAGAAAACAAGTTAGATACCTAGGATATGTAATATCCAAAGAAGGTAGAATACTAGATGAGGATAGAAAAATAGCAATTTTACAAGCACCCAAACCAGCGACCAAGAAGGAAATGATGTCCTTCCTGAGAACAACTAACTTCTGCCGGAGTTGGATACCAAACTATGCTTTGGAATCTGCTCCACTGACCGACCTCATATACAAAAAGCCGATGGCAGCACAGGATTTATTACAATGGACACCTGAAGCAGAAATGGATTTCTGCAGGATGAAGCAATTAATAGCATCTTCATTAGTTCTAGGATTACCAAACTATCATAAACGTTTCTTTCAAACTGTAGCAAGGATATATGACATCAGTGTTGACACAACAACATGGGGATAAGCAATGCCCCATAGCTTACTATTCATCACAGTTAGACCCAGTGGTGCGATCCTTGCCCCACTGTGTGCAAGCAGTGGTTGCAGCTGCAATGGCAGTACAGGCTTCAGCCTCAGTGGTATTATTCTACCCTCTCACATTGAGAGTGCCTCATGCAGTCGCGATAATTTTACTGCAAGAAAAGGTAGCTTATCTTTCTCCTGCTAGACACCTTTCCTGTATGACTATACTGTTGAGCCAACCTCATATGACAATTGAACAATGCACGACATTAAATCCATCAACTTTGCTCCCAACTCCTGCGGATGGCACACCATACAGTTGCCTGCAGGAAATTGAGCAGAAAACATTACCCAGACAAGATCGCACGGATATTCCCTTGGATAAGGCTGAGGTGACATATTACGTGGATGGCTCATGCAGAAGGGGCCCTACAGGGAAAAATCTAGTGGCGTATGCAATAGTTACAGACACTAAAACCTTAGAAGCCCAATCCTTACCACATAACTTGTCTGCACAAGCAGCAGAATTGATTGTCTTAACACGAGCTTGTACCTTAGCAAAAGACAAATGTGTAAACATATATACTGACAGTCAGTATGCTTTTTCTACTGTACATGTTTTTGCACAGCAGTGGGAAAATAGAGGGATGATAACATCTAGTGGTAAACCAATTAATCATGCACAATTTATTTTAGAATTGTTAGAATCTATTCAGTTACCTACTAAAGTAGCTATTTGCAAATGCGTAGCTCATACGAAACAGCAGGGCAGAATTTCAAAAGGTAATGCGAGAGCTGATGCAGCTGCGAAGCAAGCAGCTTCAGACTCAGAAACTTTACTTTTAGATGAGGAATTACAACCCTCTGAAATTTTAGACCTAGAAATGTTAAAAACAATGCAGATGCTTACTACAAAAGCAGAGAAACAAAAATGGGAAAAACGAGGAGCAATCCCTGAAAACGGGCTGTACATCTCCAAAGAGAAAAAAACAATTTTGCCATCTAATTTGTTTAGATATGCAGCTTTGTTGAGCCATGGGCAGTGCAATGTCGCAACAGGAGGGATGGTACAGTTAGTAAACCGAATATTCCAAACATATGGATTCACAAATTACATAAAAAAAATTTTGTGCGGCATGTCATATTTGTAACAAACATCATGCACAAGGGGCATTTAAACCTAAACAAGGAAGTTTTCCTACACCGCCATATCCATTCCATACTATTTGTATGGATTTTATAGACTTGAACAAATGTGATAACAAAAGGTATTGCCTTGTCATTGTAGATATGTTTTCCAAATGGGTGGAAGCCTTTCCGACTAAAAACCCGGATGCAACAACAGTGGCAAAAGCTCTCATAAAGGAGATTATTCCTAGATTTGGCATACCAGAAAGGATCTATAGTGACAATGGTACACATTTTGTGAATCAGATCATACAGCAATTGGGACGCTTCTTTGGGATTTCCCTTAAGAACCATTGTGCTTATCACCCTCAGTCTGCAGGACTGGTGGAGAGGCACAATGGAGTCCTTAAGAACAAACTTAGAAAGTTAGTCAGCGAAACACAGAAGAACTGGGTGCACTGTCTGCCTCTAGTGCTGCTGAGTATGCGAACAGTTCCAAATGCAAAGGGTTTAACTCCTTTTGAAATGGTGTTTGGGAGAGCATATTATGTACCTCAGTGGAAAGCTCTCATGCCTGCAGACCAGGAGGCTGATAGTTCACTAGCTAGTTATATGAGGAAACTGTTAACAAATAAATCTCTCTTGCAGTTTAACTCTTTTTCAGATAAAGAACAGACCAGACCATTGGAAACGATTCTAACCCCGGGGTCCTGGATCTGGGTGAAGGTAACAAAGAGGAAGAATTGGGCAAGCCCGAAGTGGGAAGGACCGTATCAGGTACTGCTGGCCATGCCTACTGCAGTCAAAATAGCCGAAAGGTCATCTTGGATCCATTTGACACACTGTAAACCGGTAAAGAGCTTTCAACTTGATAAAAACATTGTAACTGTTACGCAACAAGAACAAAATGGCCAAAGATAAGAATTCAGACCAACCTCAAAAATGTTGCATAATCATATTATATCATACACTTGTTGACTGTACTTTTGACAATTTTCTTTTTGTTGTGGTTTTTTCATTTTTCAACCACACAAGTAAAACTGGATAAACATGATGAGACATCCATAGACTGGCATCCAAACTTTAACACATACCTAGCAATTAAACGTGTATATGCTGAGACTATGAACATTTCAAACTGCTGGGTTTGTACAGCTATACCAACAGCAACAGCATATGGAGGACTACTAATGTCCGCTGTTCCTTTAGGGATCAATGAGACTTGGGAGAATTTGCTTTTTGACACAGGAACTGTGAGATCACAGGATAAAATAGCATTGTATTTACCTGTTACACAAAAAGGGATTGTGTGTTTTTTCAAGAATGATACTCTCCAGGTGGGCTGGAGTAATGGTAACATAACAATATCTTATAAATGTTATATTAAGACTAAAAGTGGGGGTACTGTTTGCAATACTAACTATGATTCATATTTGAACTCAATGAAAACAACATTGAATGAAGTACAAAGAAATCCTGTTTTGATTAAACAATTGTCAATCATAGATAAGAAAATGTTTCATGCAGGGTTGGTGCGTATTAGCACTAAAGTTGAAAACTATTATTTTGTGTGTGGGAAAAAGGCATACAAATGGCTACCTGAGAATTGGTCCAGCAGTTGTTTTTTGGGCTACCTGGTTCCGGCCATATGGCACACTGCGGAATTACCTCTGGGTAAAATACGGAATGTGAGAGATGTTTCCAAGAAAACCAAAGATCCAATCGAGAAACCTGTGAATCCAGTAGGGCAAGTTGAAGCAGGTTGGAAAGACCATAATTCCGTGATGGACAAAGACAAATTGACTCATATGGGCTTGAGTGATTGTGTTATATCTTGGGCAGGTATACTCCCAGCATATGGCGCAGTCAGATTGATTTGGGAGCTGAGAAAACTGTCGAAACTTTTTGAAGTAATGAGTAATGCAACTTTTTCTGCTCTGGAATTAGTGACTGATGAACTGAATGCCATGAGAACTGTTGTGTTGCAAAATCGGATGGCTCTTGACTTCACCCTAGCGGCGAGAGGTGGTACATGTGCGCTTATCAAAGAAGAATGCTGTGCGTACATACCAGATAATAGACACAAAATTAATAACCATCTGGAGGTGATTCAGCAAGTGTCGGCCATGACCAAACCAGGCCCAAACCCTCTGACGGATTTTTTCCAGAATCTGTTTGGGGGGTGGGGTCCATCCTAATGAATATTCTGATTGCCATTTGTGTGGGTTTAGTCCTATTAGGAGCATGTGTTTGTTGTGGAATTCCCTGCATGAAAAGATTAATTAAAGATTTTATAGATATGTCTGTCTCTGAAACCTTATATCAAAACTTGAACTTGAGGAATTGGTTCCAAATGAAATTCTCCTTGAAGTCTAAACTGAATGACTCTCTTAACTGCAAGTCCCAAGTGGAAGAGGTTAGGAGAAGAAATAAAAATCGTTTAAACTTCTGAGAATAGAATCAAAAGTATTAACAGGGGGGAAACTGTTAGAAAAATATGTATTAGTGTATATGTTTAGTGCTTATTAAGAAATAAGAAAGATATAATGCATTTTATTCTATTAATGTTATGTCAAGAAAAATGAATTCATATGAAACTGCAAGAAGCTTTTGGAAACTGCAGTGTGCCTTTTTGCAAGTTGGCCTCTGACCCCAGCAGCTGCTAGCTCAGCAAGAATTAATGTTTATGCTTCTCACAAGTGATTATCTGCTGGGTCAGGAAATTAAATGTGTGAAATAATGAGAATCTTCTGCTCTTTTCTGCCTGAGCAATCAACCTTGTATATGTTACTAGATAACGCACCGGTTGCAAGGAGGAAGTGATAACATGTAACAAGGAAAATGTATTGAGAACTGTATCTACTATTATGTTTGAATTAATTTAGAACCTTGAGTGGAAACTTTTGTAAAAGGGTATTGTAACTAACCAGGTGGCTAGTAAGGCCATGTTGTTTACTAGAAAAGTTTTTAAGCAAAATGTATCAGCATTTTAGATTAATAGAATATTGTAAACTAAAGTGATGTAAAACCCCTTGTGACTGACTACGTCAGCCTGGTGGGTTAATACTAGTAAGAAATATTATAAAAGTTGTGTTCTTCCTGTTTCATTCAGACAAAATTCTGTACTTGTACGTTTTTTGCCTCCTGGTATACACTAGTAAAGAACCTGAACCTCCTGTGTATTGATCTTTTTATTATAGTATTTTTTTCATTTAACAACCCTTATATAACTCACTGGATTGCCAGCTGGCTCACAGACAGGATGCAGGAAGTGAGGATGAGTGATACCACCTCCACTAAGAGACTGCTCACCAGTGGGGGTACTTTAGGGCTCTGTGCTGGGACAGTTTCTATTTGACATCTATGTCTTGAAGGGAAAGGCTAATGACATGGGCCTTTGGCTGTCCAAGTTTGTAAATGACTGCAAATTAGGAGATATCATTGATTACCCCATGATACAAACATCTTACAAGAGGGTCTAACATAGACAAATGACTGATGCCACAGTCAGAATGAAAACTCAATGCAAAGAAATGCATTATAGTGCCTTTTGAGAAAACTGCCACACAGGCTAACTACTCCATCGGTAAGACACTCATAACTGCTGACCAAGTAGTCAGGGATCTGGGAACATATGTAGACAGTAATTTGGCCTTTGATTAACATGTGTGCCAAGGTAGTAAGAAAATCATTCTGTGTCACCCAGCTTATAAGTAAGGATATGGCATCCAGGTCCAAGGAAGTCATAGTGCCACTTTATTCGGCCCTTATCAGAAACATGATTGAGAATAATGCCCCCTTTGACATGTACCTGACCAGACATATGCTATGGTTGGGATGCCCACATAGGTTCTTTACCAGGAGAATCCAGGGTACAAACACAGTGTCCTATACAGATTGTCTTAAAACCGTATCTCTATACTTTGTCTGTACAGGTTACTAACAGGCAGTCTATGCCTGGCATACAAGGCATCCTCAGATCCAGCTTTGATGGACCTACTGCACATCCACAAAATGAACAACATTAGAACCATTAGATACAAAGATTTAAGTTGGTTGTAACATAAATAACACATGCTTGAGACAGATATGTGTCTAAGATGATCCCTATGCTCTGAAACAGTCAACTCATCCATGTGAAGCAGAGACAACCCCTAATCCTATTTATGCTTAACCTTGACCAATGGATGGGAAACTATAAATTCACTGTGGGTCTGGCCACTATGTTCATGATAGAAAGAGGTATGCAGTAATGCCCAGACTAATATATACCTCTGCACATAGCCTCAAGAAACTTCATAACTAACATATCTCCTCCTAATAAATTCCCATTATTCATAGGTATGCAACTGAGCTGGATTGCATGGCTAGGCTTATAAAGACCCTGGAGGTCATTAGCCTAGTATATAACTATGAACCTATGAACTATATAATTTTGAAGTTAGGCCAAAATGAGCTTATGATTCTGATTTTAACTGAGTTTATCAGCTAGAAGACATACTATATATGATATGGGGGAAATATGTATTTCTTTATTTATTTATTGACATTTGGTGACCAGGAAAGTCTGACTGGGACAGGAATCCATTTTCAGTGGAGGTCTGGGGCGAAAATCTCCAAATATTACATGTATAGTCAATTCAGAGATTATACTATTATAAAATTTTAAAAAGAAATTAACATACATTTCCAGAATGGATACAGAGAAATGTGTTATACAATATTGTTAAAAACTTACATATATTAGGTCTAATGTGGTTTACATATAATTAAATTACAGTCTGTGGTACCTTGTAACTGTATTTGTCAGAAAAATCAGTTTAGCTTTGACTTGAAATGTAAGCAGAGCAGTTATGGAAAACAGCATATTGACTTTGTAAGCAAAAATGACGGAGGTTAGTAAGTAGGGGGAGCAAAAGATTCTGCCACATATAGGAGAGAAGTATGAGGGTTATTTAAGAAGAAGGAGGTGTGATGAAGGATAGGAGGAAATTTTGGAAAGATAGACAATAGAATAGTTGCCAGATGACAGTGTAAAGACAAATGTGAAGAGGGAGGAGGAGGGGAAGGGGTAGGGGAGATAGATTGAGTATCATAATCTTTGCTTAGGAGCATGGGCAGATGTGGTAGTTGAGGTAGTGGTCTTTCAGTGTAAGTTTGTAGGTTTTAGAGAATCATATAGCCAACTGCAAAATAATGAAGACAAAAATACACAAATCTCATAGGTACAGAATAAACAGATAGGCAAATCACTGTGAGATATTCTGAGATGGTAAATGAGCAAATAGAAAACTATTATAAATTTCATTCTGACTTCTAATGTGGGAGTACACCCTGCATTTTATATTCCTTTAACTCAGTACACTATTTCTGCAGTTTTAAAATATTTAAACAAAAAGAAAATAATAGCTTTTTCTTATGTTGCAAAAGTACTATTTACTTTTCTTAGTATGTTTAGTTACTGGTAAATAAAACCACAAGCACTATCCAGTAATAAAAGGAAAGGAAGAAGTCTTCAGAGTCGAGTGCTGCTAAAAGGCTTTATTTACAATAACACATGTTGAGTGCTTTCGTCCACAGGTAATAGGACTTCTTCAGAACAATATAAATTGCAACAGACTGAATTTTATACCTGTGGGTGGCAGCCTCATATGATTAATGACATCATCACCTAATTAGCCATTCAACCCCTCCCTATCACAAACAAGTGTCAACTTTTAAAACCTTTTAAAACTAGTCGAGACAACATAAACAAACATTTTCATTTAAAATAATGTGTTGTCGGTTCACAATTAATAACATAATGTAACTATAAAACCTCTCTAAAGCAAATACTTTGTCTTTCAACTGTTTAAGCATTGTAAACAGAGAAAATGTTTTCAGACCATTGGTGACTGTCTCATTCAAAATAGTAAGATGCCTTCAATCTAAGTAAGCTGGAGATGGAAACACAGTCATTGAGTCCTGGGAGTTGAGTGGCATTGGTTTTAAGTTGCCACTTCAATTCTAGGAATTTGAAGTAGCCATCCAGAGGACCACCTCGTTCCCCTAGTCATGCCTGGTCAGTAACACTGAATTTAAATGTATGTCCCAGGTTTGACATGTCTGGCCAAGGCATTGTGTTTATCACCCTTTCTAATGTTGTCTTGATGCTCATAGACTTCTGCCTGAAAGTTCTTGATTTCCCAATATAGAATGCGGAGCGATCAGAGCAGAGAGCTAAATAAATCACTCTCCTACTGTTACACATAAATCTAGCCATCTTCCCCATTTGTTTAGTGAAATTCGATCCTTCCAATAACACCTTAAAGCAAGGGACTTTTTTATAGACCACCGTGGGTTTTGGTCCTACTAACTCATGGTGTTCACTACCAACAGTAAAAATAGACCAGCTTTTTCTACTATTTCTTTCAGGACATCAGATTGGGCAAGAGACCAACCCCACGGTTGTAAATGGAGAAAGTAGTGATCTGGGTGTATTCTGGGGCTTCAAGCATGGTTTTGTACTGCCCTTTACCAACCAATTTGAAGGCTAGATGTGGGAGGTGCAATTATTACCATAAAAGGTAAAATAAAAAATACCTAATACCAGAACAGAAAATTCCAAACATTTTAATAACCCTTAAAAAGAAAATAAATCATCACTTTATGCTGCAGGGGACAAAAAATTCTGCACCCCCAAGTAAAGTTCAGTGACCAGTATTGTCCAATGGGAAATGTGAAGTGGTTATTTAATGAGCAGAAAATTGAGTATATATGATTCTGAAAAAGTTTCTGGCTTGTGGAAATGAAAGTGCCTAATCTGTGTTGTGAACCGAATACATTTTACTAAAAGAGTTTTATGAGAAGTTTTTTTCATCATTGGGAATCCTTTATTGGCACTGGAACAGGCAAGCAACGTGTTTTTTGGTTATCCGTTGCATTTGTAGCTTTAGTATTTCACTTGTTTAGTAGCTGGCTTTGATTTTTATACTGATGTTCTTACTGTATGACTGTGTACTTAGCATATATGTTAGGGGTGGGGGCAAAGTTGAAGGTGCAGTGTATAACTCTCCTAATAACAAAATGCAGAATTGGTTTAGGAGGTCTTGTTCACTTAGGATTTAATCAACTCACAACAAATTTGAACTAATGAATTGTTTATATTTGCACTGAGATATATGATCAGTTGTTTTGTTTCAGATTAATCAGTTGCAATTGCTTGGGGTTGAATTTGACCCCCTACCATGAATCCATCTGTGGTAATGAAACCAGTGTGTGAATCAGCATTTCAGGCCTACTTGTAGATCATATCTCAATCTCTCTTCAGCAGCTTTTACTGGATGTTTAAAGGGATTTTATTTTTGTTGTCCAGGAACTTACCAAACATAAGGCTCCAATTCAACACATGACTACTTATGTCTCCAGCATTCATTTTCCCTTGGTTATTATACTGTCAGTACACCCCTTTCTAGTGGTAGAATATTTGTAGTGACAGAAAACTCATTTTTATGAAAAAATCAATAGGAATGTTGTCACCTTTGTACCGATATGATTTTGATATCTTTTTTATTCTACATCCTGTGAAGAAGTCATACAACAGCCCATTATGGAAATCATAACAAATGCAACATGACAGACTGTAGCAGTCAAATGAATGCACCAGTAAGTATCTGCTGCTAACATGGAGGAGGCTATATCTCAAACATTTTACTCCTAGAGAAATATTCAGCAACTCATACATGGAGTCTCAGATATATAAAGTATCAAAGACTATCATTCTGTCCATAAAGGCTTTCATGCAGCTTACTGTTGAATCAATTCAGTATTTTGCACTTGCCACTAGAAGCATTTTTGGTAGTGACATCTTTTTATTACAAAAATGTAACTTTTTACAGGATCATATTTGATTTTTTAACTGTTATGCAATGCCATCTGAGTACATATAAATTTTGGGCAATTACTGTAATCTGCAGCACACACACACACACACACACACACACACACACACACACACACACACGTGTGTGTGCATATGCACTTGTGTCTGTATATTTATGCATGCATATGTGAGCGCAATTGAACACACGCACATATACAAACAGATCACACCCACCCAACTGTGATTTTTTAGCTGTGATCAAGTGACAGTTGTTCAGGTGCTCATTGCTTGACATCCTAAGTTAGCACCATTTGACTGAACACACCTGTGATAAAAGGAGACACTGCCAGCACAGCTATCTGGAATTTTGCAAATAATTATATTTCATTGGTGAATATCAAAATGATTTATACAAGATGCTTGTGTTACAAATGTATTAGAACTGTATGTCATGTGTATATCAAAGTGCTTGTACAGATGTGTGTGCTGAAAAGGTATTTGTAGAGTGCTGTGTTTGAAATGTAACCACAGTGTGCCCTACTGGAAGAGAACAGAAATAAACCTGCACTATTGTAACTGTTTAAATGTATATGTTTAACAGAGGAAACTTGAGGGTTAACCTCAGTCCAGCAAACTTTAGAAGAATATCTGAAATTAAATTACTTTGTAGGTTATGCAATAAAGAGGCTATCTCTCAAGTTTTAAATGCAGCTAGTGACACAGAGTATGTACTAGGAAGCTTTCTGTATTGTCTTTGGAGTGAACTAATTGCTACTTTTGGAGCATAAAGGAATTTAATTGTTTTATGACTTCCAGCAAGTGCCAGATATCTGAGCAAAAGATGTTGTCTGTATATTTTTACAGGTAGATGCTAAATGCTGCCAGCTTCTAGAAATAGGGGTTTTGGCCTGGGAACTAGAAGTCAAATGACCAGAAATGATGTCATTCTGTAAGCTACCCCAGCAGTAACATTTTGGATATTAATCTGAGATGTCTGTTAGTGAGATAGAACATTCTGTATTCTGTCTTGGACCTGACAACACATCTGCCTTGCTCTAATGAAGTAAATTTCTAGGGAACAGTATAATTCTCTTAGATACACTCAGGAATATAGTAAAGCTTAGTTTAGATGTTTTTCTTTATGTGTGTGGGCCTGTAGTGCAAGGTTATTTTAAATATTTCCTGTGGTTTTGAACTCTGATGTCACTGTGAGTATATATTTAGTATTGTCTTGTTCTTTTATTATTTATTATTAAATATATTTAAACTTTTATTGTGGCTGATCTGTGTAGAGATATTTAAGTTTTGAGAGTATTTGCATATTCGTTTGGCGACACTGTTTGAGCTACTCCTAATACCCTTGCTCTTGGTCAAACTACCATTTGTATTAGTATTAATATTACACAGTAAGACTGGACACTCTTCATTAAGGGCCTTAAAGTAGCTGATAAGGAGTGACTGGTGGCAGTGAAAACTATCCTATAGTCTAGGCAGAAGGGGCATAGCTAGCAAACCTGTGCCAGCCTTTCACAGGTGTGTGTGTGTGTGTGTGTGTGTGTGTGTGTGTGTGTGTGTGTGTGTGTGTGTGTGTGTGTGTGTGTGTAAATCAAACTTCATAGAGTGTGTCAGCTACTTGGGTAGGGATGCAAAGCACTGGTTGGGCCGAGAGGGTGCTGAAGGTTTTGGCTTGGTCACTCAGCTAAGATCTCAAATCTATAGCTGTGCCAGTAGCAAGTCTTATTGGGGATGTGGAGAAAAAGTGAGGAACCAGCCCCGGACTGACTGTGGCCTCTGTGTGTGTGTTCTTAAGGGAAATTGCACTTGATGCAGAGAACTGCATCTGGAAATACTGTGTGTGTACTTGTCATCCTCTCAATGAATGTCCCCCCACACGTGCTAGTGGTGAGGATTGAGGTTATTTGATTACTGGTCCAGTGGAGGGCTGTCACAACACCTATGATGTTTCCACATAAGGAAGCGAGTGAAACTCTGTCCATTAATGTATTCATCCCATTGTACTCACAGATAAACCTCCATTCCTCCATTCATTGTTGCACTCCAGTTGCACTGATAGCTCAGCTACAAATACATATATACAATCACCTTGTTGAGTGCTTTAATATATTACAGTTTAAATAGTGTTGTAATCTTGTTATACATTGTTTTGAACAGCAAGGTTCACAATTTAATTTTATCAGTGATATTCTTTTGCAACCTGGGGAACCCATATTACAGTGTTAATTCAATGCTTTGTATTCTTGCATAGCTTAAATTACATGTTAATTTATATGCTTTTATTTTCGTTGTGTATTGATAAAATAAATATATCAACACAAAATTAAATAAATAAATGAGTAAACAAATGCATAACATTTTCTTTAAGGGAGCGACTTCTAATTATACATTACCGTGGCCTGTTTCATCCTCCCTAATCTCTTCCTCCTTCTTCATGTTGTGCAGAGTAGAACATGATGTGCCTACCACTCAGTAAATGCTACTTTTCATTAAACCCAGACTCAGGACTGCAATAGTGTTGGATATATTACTTCTGGTTTGATTTATCAGCTTATGTTTTTAAATCACAGAGGAATCTATTCAATTAAAGAACAGCAAAACAACCAGTAAGTCAGCGACACGCCTCAATACACGTCATCGGATGCATTTAATTCTGATTATGTCTCTGTAGTAAAGCTGAAAGCACTACACTGTGGATGTTTAACTTTATTTTTTACATTAAATGCATCTTGTCGTGTGTATTGAGGCTCTTGGGTGACTTACTGGTTGTCTTCCAGTACCAGAATTTTACTCATTTCTTTGTTTTGGTAAACTATTCAGTTACTTAATAATCTCATTTGTTCTTATTTAAATTAAATCACAGAGGTCAGTAGTCCAGATGTAAACTGCATTATCAGTTCATTCAGCACTGCAGCCAGCCACTAGAAGACAAGATAACAGATCAGCAAGACTTAGGAGGCCAAGATGTACAGTTCCTGCCCTATTTATTATGCTCTCTCAAGGAAGGGTGGGTTTATATCCTAAACAACCCCCACATCTTTTGGAAAGGACTTTGTACATGCACTGTGTTATTTTTGACTACTGAGTTAAAACTACTAATGTATTTAAAACAAACTTTTTAAAATTATCATTATTCTTGTAAATTTAACTAAGTGAAGTTTCTGCAAATGATTTAAAAAGTCCACAGTTCACTTAATATCTAAGAAAGAAGGACTGACAATTTATTTTCCTTACAAATGTTTACATAATTATTGGGCTAGATAGCTTAACTACAGAGTTTCTAAAACCAGGTACCTATGCTTTAAAATAGCGAATTAGGGATGCATTTGATTATTTTTGTAAATTGTATTATTATTATTATTATTATTATTATTATTATTATTATTATTATTGTTGTTGTTGTTGCTGTTATTGAAAGATTATTTTTATGAGAAAATAGACAGAGATCCCTAGTATCATTTACTAAGAAAGTGTCAATGGTAGTTAGTGACCATGAGTCTTACTACATCTTTATAAGAATAATTGTAAAAATACATTTTGCATACTTTAATCAATTGACTAAATAATGTATTGAATTTATACCAAGGATTTCATGTGTTTTGACAACTTAATATTCATTATTTAGTTCACAGTTTATTTTGCATTTACTTTTCAACATGTAGCATATGAGGAGGATCTATAAATATTCCAAAATTGGGAATAATACTGACGTCTCTGCACTGTTTATGTAGACTGTGCATGCCCTCCCATTCCTACATCTGACGTCTCTGCACTGTCTGTGTAGACTGTGCATGCCCTCCCATTCCTACATCTGACGTCTCTGCACTGTCTGTGTAGACTGTGCATGCCCTCCCATTCCTACATCTGACGTCTCTGCACTGTCTGTGTAGACTGTGCATGCCCTCCCATTCCTACATCTGACGTCTCTGCACTGTCTGTGTAGACTGTGCATGCCCTCCCATTCCTACATCTGACGTCTCTGCACTGTCTGTGTAGACTGTGCATGCCCTCCCATTCCTACATCTGACGTCTCTGCACTGTCTGTGTAGACTGTGCATGCCCTCCCATTCCTACATCTGACGTCTCTGCACTGTCTATGTAGACTGTGCATGCCCTCCCATTCCTACATCTGACGTCTCTGCACTGTCTATGTAGACTGTGCATGCCCTCCCATTCCTACATCTGACGTCTCTGCACTGTCTATGTAGACTGTGCATGCCCTCCCATTCCTACATTCATTTTCTCTTTCTGCCTCCCTAAAACATGTTGCTTAACTGACTACTCTGAACTATACAGTTCTGTATTGAATGTTTTCTTTGTGACTCATGTCGATAGGCCAATTCATTTGTTCAGTTAACAAATTGTAAATTAATAAAAAATAGGCAAAAAAAGAAAATAAATGAACAAATTCATGAATTAATGGAAAATGTGTCACAAAGTCACAGAACATTTTTTTTCCTATCAATAGACTCAGATGATTGTCTTCCACACAACTCATCTTAGGTTTTATTCTTTGTGTTATATTACAGATATAATTTATTCTTATATGCTCATAATAGTTTGTTATATGTTCATAACATTGGCTTATTGGCTGGGTTCTTTTGCTACACCCCATAATAGTTTTTGTAAGGTTCAGCAGTGTTTACATCAATATAAATACTACTTGAAGTAAACTAAAGCAATGACTTTTTTTCTGTATTGATTTTTAAAACTAAAACAGTAACGTTTCTGTGTTAGGTTGAATGACTGTTTAACCATGCTTAACTTTTTCAGGTATAGTGCCAGAACTGTTCATACTTTTTCAAAAATATATTGGGATTTTGTTTAAGAAATTCAGCTTTAAGCTAACGTTCTTATACAAAATTAGGAAGCCAATAACTGTAAAAATCCAGATTAAACATATGCTTTCCTGATTCTTATATATTAAAATTTAATGGAAATATTTTTCTAATGAGTCTTATCTGTATAATTGTATAAATTGCACCTCAGGTGGTAGCCTGTTGCTGATTCTACCTTGCATTATATAAATAAAGAAGACACACAGTGGTGTGGTTTATTGTCTGTTAGAGAATGGGTTTACTGTATATCAGTGCCCTAATTGGAGAATGAGCCTTCTCCAGCGGATTATTAATATACAAGTAATGCCCGCTGAAAAATGAGTCTGCCACTTCACACCACCATATCAAGCTGATGTGGAACTTGGGCAGAAAAAAACAAAACTAATGGACACCATTATTTTACACTCACTAAGCAGACCTTCTGCTGTTTAACGAGTGTAAAATTTTTAAAAAGTAAAGTAAAATAAAAAAGAAATGTGTGTGTATGGATGTCTGTGTGTTAGAGTGTGTGTGTGTATGAGTGTTAGAGATCGGTTGACCTACTATTTTACACTTGCTAAGGAGCGTTTCTGCTGTTTAGCAAGTGTAAAATAAAAAGTGTGTGTTTGTGTGTGGGTGTGTGTGTGTGTGTGTGTGTGTGTGTGTGTGTGTATGTGTGTATGAAAGTAAGAAAGAGAGATGACTGAAAATGAATGAATCAAAAAGTGTGTGTGTGCGGGTGTATGTGTGTTTATGTTGCTGTCTGCCTGTGTGAGTGAATGCATACATGAAAGCAGAAGAGAGAGAGTGTGTGTATGTGTGTATGTGTGTGTGTGTGTGTGTGTGTGTGTGTGTGTGTGTGTGTGTATGTTTGTGTGTGTGTGTGTGTGTGTGTGTGTGTGTGTGTGTGTGTGTGTGTGTGTGTGTGAGAGAGAGAGAGAGAGAGAGCAAAAGAAAGTGAAGAGTGAGACTGATTGAGCGATCCCTGGCAGCATCACACAAGAGCTTTGCGTACCTCTTGACCATACCTCTCGGCACAAGAAATCTGGGCAGAGCCACAAATAATGAGGAAACAAAGGGCTAAAAATAGGGACAGATTTTAAATATTGCTCTTATAAACTCAGAAAGTTGCTAGAATAAGAAGGTTTTTGTTATCATGCATTTTTTCCTGGAGCAATAAAAATAAAAGAGCAAAAGGGTATGGAACACATGCAAGGAGCTCTTTATTAAAATGTTAAGCTCCTTCATCACTAATACACTTTTGACTTCATCAGAACCTTATTCTGAAGCAGAGATGTTTGTGTACGTGTGTGTGTGTATGTGTGTGTGTGTGTGTGTGTGTGTGTGTGTGTGTGAGACTAAGACAACTGGCAGCAGCAGCAGTAAAGAGGTTTGCATACCTCTGCACCTTTCAGCTGAAGAAATCTGGATAAAGCCTAAAATAAAGGGGGAACAAATTATCTAAAATAGAAACAGATTTTAATTATTGTTCTTATAAAATTACAAAGTTGCTCAAGTAAAGTAATTATGTTAGCATGAATTTTCTGAAGGAAAGTAAAGGATGCCTGCAGTGTCGGGCCTCATTGCACCCTTAGGTGGGCGTTAATTACACATTAGCACACACCCTGCCCAGCATTATTGCTTGCATAATAGTATGCCACAGTATACAATAAGACATGAGACACCTGCTTGGAATAGCATATGCTTATATGAGACAAGCTACTGATTGTTTCACTAATATCATATACCTTCTTTAGCAAAATATATAAAAATTAAAGAAGGTGGACACAATAAAATTGATAAGTAATTACTGGAAAGAAGAGAAAAGAATATTTACTCTGTAGACACTTGCCTCTGTGTGAGTCATTGATATTAACACTCACATATTGTAGTTTAAAGGTGAATTAATGTAGTTCAAATATTTTATATCTGCAGAACTTCACAAAAATCATATTCATATCACACTGTAAGATGCACTCTGTTGTTATGGTAAGCAGTCTTCAGCACAAGAAGTGTCTCAAGTACAATCACATTAATTTCTTACTGAATTTGAGGTTTTGTCTAGCACATCCAAGCAGCATTATACTAAATATAAAAGGGAGTATTAAGCAATCATGCATTTATTTATTTTGCTTATCAAGTTAGATACCACTGAGCCTATGTCTTACATACACACACACACACACACACACACACACACACACACACACACACACACACACACACACACAGTTGTATATCTGAAGAATTGTCCAAAACATACTAGGTTCATAGGCAAGTGCTAGGCTAGCTGATCTGGTAAGCCATTTTAAACCTTATCAGTTTACTTTGGTGAGAATCAAAGCATGTACTGTTTTTCTGTGAGGTAAACACCTAAGCATTACACCAACCATAAATTCTCCTCTGGTTTGATGCAGTCAGGTCCATTTTTGTTACTGTATTGCTTAATTTCCATATTTTTTTTTCTTCAAGAGACACTATGAATGTTTATGACAGGAATTATCTAACATACTATTCATAAAAATGTTGACTGGACCGATCCTACTAAAAGAATACATGGCCTTTAATCATAGGGCACCTCAGCAGTATTTATGCAGAATGGGAGAAATTTCCTCAAACCACCATGGAACACTCATCCTCTATCCTTCTGGTTAGTGACATAGGGCCATTAACATACACCCAAATTGCTGTGAACTCCAGCAGATATGATCACTGCTTAAAATGCCACCTAAAAGGATAGCACAAATTATGCCGCACTGTAATGATTATATTTGAATATGAATGCCTGTTGTAGTGATAAAATCTACAGTTGATTCATATTTCTGACATCAAAAGTAAAAAATATAGAAACTGCTGAGTCATTTGGTAGCATTAAGCATAGGTAATGCATTCACTGCTGTTGTAGTATTCTATTGTCATTTTGGGTTGAGTGTGTGATAAGATTTATGTACTACATTATGACATGATAGTTGTAAGTCAGTTAAAATATAAAAATTCTATTATTTAAAAGCTTCAGCCTGAATAACTGAATGCTGTGTGTTGCTGCTAGTTACATGTAGAAAAATGTACCAGGTATGGTATTTTATAGGCAAATGGAATGATGGCAGGTTAGCATTGTGGTTAAGGTGTTCACCTTGTAGGCACAAAGTGCAGAGTTTGATTATCACATTGGGTAATTAGCTGGGATTGAAGTATCCTACAAGGACAGTTAGCCTGGTGCTAATTTATGAACTTATAGTGAGAGGTTGGTGTAATTGTTAAAAGTGTTTACTTACAAACACAAGGTGCAGTGTTTGATTCTCACATGTGGTAGTTGTCTGGGCTTAAAATTGCTCCCATGGCCAATTAGCCTTGTACTAATATATGAGCCTGTTTTAGGGAGGTGGGATTGACATAGTGATTAAGATGATTCTGACCATGGGATATTGGGTTTGATTCTCACATGTGGTAATTGGCTAGGCTTAAAATGGCTCCCATGGCCAATTAGCCTTGTACTAATATATGAGCCTGTTTTAGGGAGGTGGGATTGACATAATGATTAAGATGATTCTGACCATGGGATATTGGGTTTGATTCTCACATCTGGTAATTGGCTAGGCTTAAAATGGCTCACATGGGCAGTTAACCTTGTACTAATACATGAAATTGTTTTAGGGAGGTGGGGTTGGCATAATGATTAAGATGATTCTGACCATGGGATATTGGGTTTGATTCTCACATCTGGTAATTGGCTAGGCTTAAAATGGCTCACATGGGCAGTTAACCTTGTACTAATACATGAAATTGTTTTAGGGAGGTGGGGTTGGCATAATGATTAAGGTGATTCTAACCATAGGTTATTGGCTAGGCTTAAAATGACCCTTCAGGCAGTTAGCCTAGTATTCATCTATGAACCTATGATTCCAATTAATCATTCAGAGTAGAGAAAATAAAGATGTATTTTATAAATCAGCAATATTCTGTCCAGTCTTGTTTGTTTAGGAACTGTTATGATAAAGAAATAACATAAGTGGAGAATCTACTGGGTTATAACTCTCATAGAATCATAGGTTCATAGGTGTTTACTAGGCTAATGAACACAAGGGCCTTTTAAGTCTAGCCATGCATCCCAAATCTCTGACAAGTTCTGGTACCCATGTAGTTGTTCTCTAAAATCCATAAATATGGATGAATTTCTGTGAATAATATCAACAAAGGAGTGGCTCCCCTTGTGAATAGGCTATTATGAAAATGTTCAGTGAGAAAGTCATGGATTCCTTTCCCTTCTGGCCTATGTCCCCTGCTTGATTTGGGAGAGGAGCACTATTAAGTGATTGATAAGGGTGGCGAGAACTTTAACTTTGTCTGCTTAAAGCTACATATGGCTTGGCATTTTATGGTCCTCATAGTCACTTGCTTAGCATGTTTCTATATTCCTATAAATTTTTAAAACTGAACAACAGCAAACATGTTATTTTTACTACACTATTATAATACAGGTCTGCAATAAGCAGATTTCTTTTTGGTATTGCTTTTTAATTTAGCACACTAAGGTTCAGATAAGTATAATCACAGGACCAGATTCCGTAATGTTCTTAGAAACCGTCACATGTTGCCAATATCTGACCAAAAGTTGTGGATGACACTGTAATATGCAAATATGTTTAAATGAACTTAGGATATGTAGGCAAAAACACTTAGAATACATAGGCATAAAATAGAATTGGTTAGCAGCATTAGCACACTGTCTAGCAGTTTTAGCCAATCCATAATTCATGAAAAATGTCTCATAAACCATGATGTGCATTGACAAAGCTACAGAAATTCTGCAAGCCCAATGCAAGTCACAGAACACTTGAACATAATACATATCTACAGCAATCTCTCCAGTAGGTCCACCAGTAGCTATGGATGACTATGTATGTCATGTACTAATAAAATACGTTCACTGGAAATTATGGAATCTGACAGAATCTATAAATTTCTGACAAAAAAATTAATAAACATGAAGGGCATTCGCAGTCACTTCACCAGGGCTAAAAGTAACTAACAATGGGTGCAGGACATATGTAGGGAACACAAGTAATGCACACACTAGTAAAAATAGGTAGATAGAAAAGCAGATGTGACGTATGGGTGAAGGAGATAAACACACATGAGGTATGTTAGAACAGGAAAATATGAGGAATAGTCAGAGAGGCATGGGCAAGTTTTTTTTTTGTGGGAATAGGCCCCATTTTTCCCTATTTTTTATGTTTTATTTATTTTATTTATTTTTTTTTTTTGAGGGCAGAAGGAAAGGAGAAGGCAGGGAAAGAGAAGTAGAAGGGAAAAACAACAGGTATACATACATATCACAAGACATAACAGACAAAGGTAAAAAAAAATAAAGGAAAGGTAAGGTACATAGACAGCTCTCTCTACAACATGGGTAGGGATGTATACCACCCATGGTGACATGCTGAAATACATATGTACCTATGCACTTTTACATTGACATGTTGCAAACTATGTGACAGTCATACCTGAATGTGTATGACTGATCACAGGTGCACGGTGTAGGGAAGAAATAGAGATCACAATACACATTGAGTACTGAATCCAATATCCAGGTAGTGTGTCAGCAATGCAAGTGTAACCCAAACAACAGCCTGGCTGAACAAATGCAACTCGTGAAATGTTGGGGAAGACAAGCAGGGGACAGAATACAACCTCCTACAATGCATATGAAAGGCAAACAACCAAGCACTGTACCAAACAGCAGTACTGTAGAAAGCAACAAACTGGCTGCTCCTTACGCAAGTAGATATATGCAACCCAAACAGATGTGCAATGGAATATATATGTCACAGACATATGCCGTGTCAGACTTAACACACAGGTTTAGACATATATGTGTGACCTTTATTGGCCTAATAGGAAACTATCGTATAGCAATGTAAACATACATACACACACTAATGGCTGGAATAAGTATGTAATTGAATCAATGATTAATGCTTTATAAGACCTGTCAGGTTGTGCATATGAAGTATGGCAAAATACTCTCGCTAATAAGTAACACACAAGTATAACAGGAACTAAAATGTAATGCAAGCAATACCCTAAAACTTGTGTGCATACATCCAGCATGTGTATAACAGTCAAAAGGTTGGCACAAGTTGACCTTCTAACAAGACAACTATATGTTAATGGATGATAACACAAATGCAGGTTAATATATATGGATATGTGCAAGATATATGCCAAATCTACAAAGGGGAAAAGGAGGTGAACAAGATGGGCCCACATCAAGGATGTACCAGCAAAGGTAAGTAGGCAAATGACAAAGCAGGACAACACTATGTAAGAGGACACATTGCAAATACATGTGTACACCACGTAGAGTGGTATTGAAGTCCACCCATGCTACACTAAAGAAAATGGGAAATGTATGTCACATGGGTAGACTGAATTGCTGATGGCACTAAATGTGGCTGTGTAGAAATCACAGACACACACACACACTCACACACTCACACACTCACACACACACACACACACACACATGCACACACACACACACACACACACACACACACACACACACACACACACACACACACACACACACACACACACAGACACACACACACACACAGTAATGTACAGTTATCTAACACCAAGAGGCACTTGTAAACAAGCTAAGAATCAATATTACATACACTTCTATACTACCATGCCAATGTACAATAAATATATATGTGTGTATGTATATATATATATATATACATATATAGATATATATATATATATATATATATATATATATATATATGCACATATTTACATATATCACTGACCATGGGTATGACTGTGCAAAAAACAGTCCTGTAAACAACAGTAAAGGACTGTAACATGGAGTTCATGAAAGCTCTTGGGTACAACGTTTTAATTTTTCTATTGATTGCAGTATGTGCAGAGATATGTATATAAATCAGTGCATATGTACACCAGTTGCTGAAATATGGGCATGTATGTGAATAAGCAGTGCATTTGTCCCATGGTGTATACATTAACGGCACAGTGGCAGCCTATGCATTATGTAAAAGAGGACTGCCCAGATAAGCAGTCACACTTAGATGATATAACATGGCATCATCATTGCCAATACATACCACACACAAAGCCAGTATGTTAGTGTGATAGCAGGATGCAGTGTCAAACATAGCACTTGGGTAAGAATATGTCCTGTTGTTGAACAGAGATGGCATAGCAACCCACAAAATATATCCATCTCACTGTTTTATTTGTGAAGCATGGGCAAAATGTTGGTTCTCAGTTGTTGTCAATCCCACACATATATACAGTGGAAGTCTTGCATCAGTTGCAGTATGAAAACTACAAAATTCATAACTGTGACAAACAGGAATACAGTATATTGGGCATAACAACAATATGCTGCACTGCATAAATATGAGTACAAACATTTACACGCATGTAAGGAGTACCACATCTGCCCGCATGCAGCAAGTGCAGCAATGCATGGACATCAGCATGATTGCTGCATGTCTAATGTGGCAATGTGTGTCATGCACCAGCTGCAACATAATGCAAAATATCATATGGTATCTGCATAACCTGGAAAGATGTGTATCACATACGTATGGGAGCAATATGCTATGCATGCACAGGTGTGCCTATATAGTCCAATTGCTTATATAGTAAACAACATGGTGACAACAGTACACAAGTGTCTCACACAGACAATAGTTATGGTCCTGAGGGCCAGCTCTGATGGGGATGAGCATCACAGATTATCTGTCAGGCAATTTCCCCGAATGTGTCTCACATAGCCCATGCCATATCCTGAAAAAAATTCCCCATTTGGTTCCTCAACTATGTTCAAAAGACATCAGTTATCACCTCCTAGATCTAGTCCTGAAACTCATCTGCTGATGGAGGAAGTCAGTGTCTCCTCCAGGATGAAGCAAGGATGATGGCACATGCATGTCCAGGTCCTCTCTCATCATGATCATTATCTCTATCATAGTCATCACCATCATCAGAATCGTAGGACTTGAGCAATGATCTGGCATATGCTTGTCTCTAGTGTCTGACAGGAGAGTGTCCATGGGTCCTATTCTTTCTCTAGCTGAATCACATAATTAGAACAAAAGTACATAATATGCATTCCTGCAACTATATGACTACATAAAATACCCACTGTGACGATGCGCAGGCAGAAAACATTCAGAATGACACATTACAATAAGGTATGCCCATAGTCAAATCTGCCACCATATGCAATGCAAGGCATGAGTCCACACCGTACAATGAAAATCATGTCTATCAGGCTGCACATTCATATAAAAAAAATGACGGTCGTGAAACAAAAACTGATGTGCACATAAAAAATTAAATAGACATGAACTAATATGCCTTCAATATGACCCATGCATATGAGAAACAAGGTATATCACCACACTTTACAGGTGTCACTGAAAACTCATTCTCAGATGATAGGGCCAATAATGATTATGAATAAGTATTATAATAAAAACAAGTGAGGCTAGTGGGTGGATATTCATGGATATGATACATTCACAATTTCCTATTATCTGTAGAGGCCCATGTCAGGGCTACTATATTCATCACAGAATGTAAACAAGTTACACCAGTGTATGATGTGACATGCTTAACACAGCTTATCTATGGAAATCCTGCCATTACCTGAACAATTGTTAACTAGCCATCATTATGCATGACTAACATGTGCAAAGCTAGCACACATAGATATCATGATATATGAAGACAAGCTTACCATGACACTGTAGCATGCACGATATGTGTTTTATTACAAAACAGCTGCTACGCTGTTAGACTATAGTGAAACTGACAACATAACACAGCTAATATGACCAATACTGGGTAATGATTGAAGTATGCCTCACTACACTATCAATCAGCGTGTATGAGAGGATATCACTAATTCCATATTTCTTGTTTTGTTTGTGCACCTTGCACATTTATGTAGGTGTGTGAATATGTGAATCACTCACAACTGTAACATAGGTGTCTGTGCAAGTAATGAGTCATGTTAACAGCCTCCAAATATCCTATTTGTAGAATGAAGATACAGTGAGATGAAAAATCAGTGGAAAATAGAAAAGTTATATGCAAATGAGATGAGCAATGCAACATGATCATTAGCTGACACAATATCAAATATTTGGAATGTAACACAACACCCTAGAAGAACTAGACAATCATAAAAATGGTGACAGCATGTGACATAGGTTATGTTGTAGGAACAGTACTGTCTACTAAGGGATCAATGCCCTACATCATACCTCTCAACTGTCCAGATTTGTATAGAATGTACAGACTTTTGCCTTATATTTTTGGTCTGTTTCTCATAAAAATTGTGGCTTTCTGGCAAATAATTAAAGACTGAAGTCAAAAAATAATGACATATTTCAGTTTCAGACTTCATACCATTCAGAAAATTAATGCTAACGCAAAACCTATTATTCTATTAACTTTGTAAGTTTGTAACAGCGATATTTAAAAAGTGTCCCTGTTTCTGGGCCTTTGTTCTTCCATTATTTATGGCTTTGTCCAGATTTCTTGCACTAGGAGGCTGAGCGTTATTCCTACATACATGTTTTAGTAATCCATATGCAGGCAACTGTAAAATGCAAGCAGTGCAATGCTGTTCATTGAATATGTAACAGACAGATATAAATGAAGAAAAGGGGTGGATATGTGCACAAAAATTTCTAAAAGCAGGATACAAAGGTTTTGTAAACAAAGCATCTCCAGTCTTGTAGTCAGAACCCCTAGCCATGTTGAAATGAAGTACAGTACATGTCAGACATAGTCCACCAATTGCAGTCCAAACACCAAGAGAGCAGACACACATTCAGTATGTGGATAAGCAGGCTATGCACAATAGAGCAGTCAATAAGTATCCCAGCCAGACATACAAGTGTGCCATTATCTGCTATACAAACAGCAGTAAAAGAACAATTAACTTGTGCATGAAACATCATAGGCAAAAGCACTGTGAAAGTTACACATAACTGTCATCTAGCCTATGCATCCACTCAAAGCACAATGTTCTGTTCGTCACTCTGTCTTTGTCCCCCGCAAAAGGTACAAAGCATACATGAATGGCACATACTGGGTTTGTAGACAATAATAATGAAATACACTGAACAGCACATGTTCTTGACTTTTTACATTGAATAATAGTAAAAGATTCTGCATATTCATTTCTTGCTGTGTCATACACAATACTTTACACATTGGAAGACTACTGAACTCATAATGAAAAACCCAAGATTCACACCTGCAGCTCTTAGCTATGACCACCATAACCATCATTGTTATCACTATAACCCTGACACCTACCTGCCAAGCTAATTCATTTTTGCTGTGATTGCATGGAATAACTGCAGTTAAACAAATCAAAGGTATGACTGTGCAAGGATGGTGTAATAACATGGATCAGGTCTTCCACATTATAAGATATGCTATGTATTTGCAAAAGAAAATATGCAAGCCTGATTACATGTCAGGACAGTGGTCATAACAGAAAAACAACTATAATATTTCATAGCTCTGACTCTGGAACCCGACAGCACACCTCCTCTTCATCACAGACATCAAAATGAAGGTTATGTAGGAGGGCAGGAAATATCTGCATAGATGTTACTGTTACATAAGAAATTATACATCACAAATGTCTCTGGTATTTGAGGATGTCCCTGATTTAGAATCAGACTGTATATCTGTCTCTCTTATTCCCTCCAAATAACAGTAGGAGAAGGGGATGAATTGCATGTAACAAATAATGGCAGACCTATACTGTACTTTAATGTTGTCAGTGACATAGCCTTATGCAGTCCTATATATCAACACTGTCACAAGGTAGTTCTAGTATCATGCAAAATGTGTCCCTGATTGTCACTGATTCTTTCTGAATTATCCCCAGATTATGTTGAGATGTATCCCTGATTGGTTGAGAGGTATATTGCAAGTGTACAGATGTATCCCTGTATGATCATAGCCTTACACATAAAGGTAAAGTAGCATAGTTACTGTTGTCAGAAAAAGTGTAGATAGAGTACTCCGTAGTAATATGACAAATAAACACTGTAGGCATGAGCACGTAATAAATACCTGTAAACATGACCAAGCTGGTATCTATACAAGCGTTTTCAAAATGTTTACACAGACAGATTAAACAAAATAAACACTATCCCCTATTTGGATCTGAACCCACAGTTAGCCATAATATATGCATGTTGGGCTATTAATTAACAATTTGAGTTAATATGCAGTACAGTTCCTTCCCTCATAACAAATTACTGTCGGATGTGTGTTGCTGTATCCCTGCAAATAACAGAGGAATACACCACCATCCAACATCTGAATGCTATAGGCCTACATGATCTAGACACACACACACACACACACACACACACACACACACACACACACACACACACACACACACACACACAAATATACACAATGTAAAGCTACCAGATAGCATTAAGGTTCACAAAGCACAGTATCTGCTAGACGTGGTGGCCTGCAGTGATCAGTGTGGGCACTCTAGACTGTGTTAGAGTAACAGTGACAGTTGATCCACTATGTCCCATAGTGTCAGTCTCACCCTGAGGTGATAGCTAATGCTGTGCAGACCAATGAAAACTTCATCTGTCTGTAGTTGTGAAGTCTGATGCCATGGAGTTTATCACTTTTACTGACCTAGGTGATTCCATTCCGTACATGATAAGTTTGCATACTTTATTTCGGTGTGTGTTACTAGTGATATTGACAACAGTTATGTAGTATTTCTTGACTTGCTTTCTTGTTTGGATTATTTGCGAATGGAGAGATATGGATGGGGTTTGCAGAAGTATTTTACTTGTTGTCTGCCATACACACATATACCAGTATGAGTCTGTATTCATATATGTGTCACATGTGGCCTACATCGATGGTCTCTGTCACTAGATTTGTATATTTATTTTGAAGCGCTTTTCGTCAGCACATATGAGCTGACTTCTTCAGAAACAAAAGCCACTGACAACATAACCGTTAAAAAGGCTAAACATCCATTTACGTCATACAATTAACTCAATTAATACAATTTGAAATAATGGGGGTTTTAAAAATTTTAAAGCCCCAAGGACCGTAAATGGTGGCAAACATCTAATCCCTATAAACATGTAAACAGCACAAGTGCATGAGTCAAGTCGACTTATTAATACAAAGTCGGTGTAGTAATGTTGCAACATTTAAATAAGTTGTTTTAGCATTACAATAATAGTAAAATTTCAACAAATAATAACTCTAGCTATAATATACTGTTAGCTCATGGTTCGAAGCTTACATAAGTCATTATATATGGTGTTAAAGCGTCAAAAACCCCAAAGTTGTTCTAGATTACATAAAACGTGTTCATGATTAAACACAATTTATAAAAAGTAATTTAAAAACTGTATAAATGTTTATATTTAGTGTAATTGTATATATATAGAAGTAAATAGATATAATAATGTATATAATAGTGATAATATATTTAGAAAGAAAACTAACATTTTCAAAACATACATATTGTATATTTCCATATTTTTGTTGTTTTAGTGTTGTCCATACTATGAACACCATATTTAAATTCCAAATATCAGATCCAACATGTTAAAAGTGCTCTCAGCTTCCCATAGGGACATAAAATAATTATATGTGTGGTATATCATAATATAAAATATTTAAAAAGTATATGTAGTTTCTGAATAACACATATACTTAATAAAAGCTTTAGTAAGTTGTATTGTTTATAGTGGGTTAGACATACCTAATGTCACGAATGTCATGATTGATAAATTTATAAATTTATAATAACGTTAACTAAAATTAACAATGAGTCTTGTTCAATAGGAAGTTTATTAAAATTGAACAGTTTGAAGAGATGAAGGCTTTGTTACTTCATACTCTCTATGGTCATATGTTTTTGTGTATAACTTTATGAACTTTTGTTAATTTTAGTTAACGTTATTATAAATTTATAAATTTATCAATCATGATATTCGTGACATTAGGTATGTCTAACCCACTATAAACAATACAACTTACTAAAGCTTATATTAAGTATATGTGTTATTTAGGAACTACATATACTTTTTAAGTATTTTATATTATGATATACCACACATATAATTATTTTATGTCCCTATGGGAAGCTGAGAGTACTTTTAACATGTTGGATTTGATATTTGGAATCTAAATATGGTGTTCATAGTATGGACAACACTAAAATAACAATATGGAAATATACAATATGTATGTTTTGAAAATGTTAGTTCTCTTTCTTAATATTTTTTCACTATTATACATATTACTATATCTATTTACTTCTGTACACATACAATTATACTAAATATAAACATTTATACAGTTTTTAAATTACTTTTTATAAATTGTGTTTAATCATGAACACATTTTATGTAATCTAGAACAACTTTGGGTTTTTTGACGCTTTAACACCACATATAATGACTTATGTTAGTTTTGAACCATGAGCTAACAGTATATTATAGCTAGAGTTATTATTTGTTGAAATTTCACTATTATTGTAATGCTAAAACAACTTATTTAAATGTTGTAACATTACTACACCGACTTTGTATTAACAAGTCGACTTGACTCATGCACTTGTGCTGTTTACATGGTTATAAGGATTAGATGTTTGCCACCATTTACGGTCCTTGGGGCTAGTTATACTTAAAAATGAATGTATATGTGTATGGATAGTTTGATAATCACATAAACAATAATGAATTGCTTTTTTAAATCATTATTAGTGAAGTTTAGAGCCCATATGAAGATATTTTTGTGAGAGTAAAGGTAGAACTTGTGTATGTAGAGTATGACATGCACTGGGTACTGGCTGAGCAGTGTGTGCTTTCATTAAGGTTGGCAGTTTGGAAGTAGTCTCAGAAAGGGGGTTTGTGCTTATTTTAATATGGGCAAAGAATATTGACACATCTAACATTTAGTTGCCTTTGCATCACATCAGTCATACAACATGAGATAGATTTAATGCTTGCCACCTAGACTTCACATTCAATCACAGATCCCTTCTTCCTCACAGTCTTAAAAAAAAAACAACTACTACCACATTGAAAAGACATTGAATGAACAGAAATTATCAAACACAGACACTGGGATTCCAGAAGGCTTATCATGAGAAAAGGGCCATAATGCATCCATTTTGCCAGCCATAGTAAGCATTTCTCTCCTATTGCTAAGATTTCCCTCTGGCAAGAAGGGTGGTCTCTCAAGCAGAGCTGCATGCTAA